>NC_142931.1:122563121-122730621 GCF_046866305.1 Octopus bimaculoides
GTCACATTAAGTTGACAGTATACAACTGCTTTATCGTAACACTGCTGCTTAAGTCTCTCTATGAGATTTATAGCTAGATCATTTATAATATATATATATATATATATATATATTAATCATAAGGACACATAAAAGTGTCTACCCGCTAGAAATGAGAGTTAAAATCCTCATTTGGACCACCGAAAAAATTAACACTGAAAATAACAGATTCAATAATATATGAACAAGCGGATCGAAAAAATTCTCTCACATACCTATATAGCATAAGGCTATATATTTAATGGTACAGGTATATATGTGGACCGATTTCTGGTTTGATATAAAAATCTTACCTT
Organism: Octopus bimaculoides; assembly: GCF_046866305.1. NCBI lineage: Eukaryota > Metazoa > Mollusca > Cephalopoda > Octopoda > Octopodidae > Octopus > Octopus bimaculoides. Next base: position 122,563,457 of record NC_142931.1, read on the forward strand.
CTTCAGCACATCTTAACCTTTTGAAACGCCTTCTCAACCTGCCACATTCAAATTCTGATGGTGTCCAGAATTGCTTAGCACCAAAATATAGCTATATAATACTAATTTAGGTCTGCAACCATCTATATTAATATTGTTGTTACTATCAACTATTTGTGTTGCCTTCGATAATAATGACAATTTTAATATCTATATAAATATTCGCTTCTGAATATTTTTGCTGCTGATATATAATTTGTGTGTGTGTGTATGAGTTCGTTAGAGTTTCATAGGCTTCTATCGATCCAACGCTTCGCAAAAGTCTGATGGAATTCCATTGAGATAGATAATTTGACGCACACAAGGTTTCTCATCTAACAACCTAGCAATTCCGCAAATCTACTACCGTCAGCAGCTATTCTGTTCTCCAACTCCGATGGAATGAATGACAAAGGTGGCTTCATAACCTCAGCGGTATTTGAACTCTGAACGCTCTGAGCTGGAGCAAATATTTTCTTTTATACTCTAGACACAAGGCCCGAAATTTTGGGGGAGGGGAGCCAGTCGATTAGATCGACCCCAGTACACAACTGGCACTTAATTTATCGACCCCGAAAGGATGAAAGGCAAAGTTGATCTCGACGGAATTTGAACTCAGAACGTAAAGACAGACGAAATACCGCTAAGCATTTCGCCCGGCGTGCTAACGTTTCTGCCAGCTTGCTGCCTTAGTATATGTACCTATATTGCCTGAATGCTTCCTATGGCTTACCAATCGAAGTCCATTCCACAGAGAAGAAATCTTTCATCATCTTTGCTGACGAGCGAATTCAAACTACTAAATTAACCCCGCCATCAACAGTAAGCAAGTTACTGCAGCAACAGCTCAAACATCCTTTCGTAACTTATAGCTGTTCTAGTACACCAGTATGAGATCATTATTAAAGGACATTCACTTTCACGCCAGTACAAGCGTTCTTTACATCTTATGCCAAGCCCATACGCTAAACAGCAGCTTCTTGTACAAAGCCATGAATGAATATAACACCTTCAGGAAGTTGTATTTGAAATCATCTCAAATGACGGAATCGAAATACTTAGATGTCGAGCACAAACAACGTCACGTCCTTGCCTAATTGAAAATGTAGTAAAACCAACAAAATTAGGCGCAGTGAAACATAAGTGAATTGCAGCCATTCACTTATAATGTATTATATATAAGGACAAATATATGCGTATGTGTGTGCACATATACGTATGTATGTGTACATATACATACACACACGCGCGTTTGCACATACATATGCATATATGTCTATAATCGCTGTGTGGTAAGAAGCTTGCTTCCTAACCACATGGTTTCGGGTTCCGTCCCACTGCAGGGCTCCTTGGGCAAGTGTCTTCTTCTATAGCCTCGGGCCGACTAAAGCCTTGTGAGTGTATTTGGTAGGCGGAAACTAAAAGAAACCTGTGGTATGCGTGTGTGTGTGTGCGCGCGCGCGCCCGTCGCACCATCTCTTGACAACCGGTGTTGGTGTCTTTATGTCCCCGTAACTCAGCGATTCGGCATAAGGAAGTCAACTACATGGACAACTGACACTTATTTTATCGATTCCAAAAAGGATGAAAGGCAAAAATCGACCTTGGTGGTATTTGAAATCAGAACGTAAGGAGCCGGAAGAAATTCAACCAAGTAGTTTGTCCGGTGTGTTAACGACTCTGTCATTTCGCCGCCTTGAAGCTGTTCAAATGAAAGTTTCTCATTTAAAGTCATAACCACAAATTTGGGAAGAGGAATCATTCGATAACATCGACCTTATCATTTGACTGGTACCCTATTTTATCGACCCCAGGAGGATGAAAAACAAGGTTGACTTCAGTAGGATTTGAATTCAGAATGTAACGAACCGAAACAACTATCGCATGGCATTTTTTTCGGACACTCTAACGATTCTGATTCCTCGCCGTCCTACACTCTATACTAATTTATTTTTATTTATGCGCCCTTTTAAATCCTAGTCAGGCTCATGGTCCCGGTTTCCCGGTTTCTATGGCGTATGTGTTCCCCCCAGCTGGACGGGACGCCAGTCCATCGCAGCGTTACTCAAGAAACAGGAAGAAAGAGTGAGTGAAAGCTGGGGCGAAAGAGTACAACAGGGGTCGCCACCCCACCCCCCTGCCGGAGCCTCGTGAAGCTTTAAGTGTTTTCGCTCAATAAACACACACAACGCCTGGTCTGGGAATCGAAACCGCGATCCTCCGACCGCGAGTCCGCTGCCCTAACCACTGGGCCATTGTGCCTCCACACTCTATACTAATAATGGTTACAAATTTTGGAACAAAATCAGCAATTTTAGGGAAAAGATTGGTCGTTGACCCCAGTGTTCAACTGGTACTTATTTTATTGACCCCGAAAGAATGAAAGGAAAAGCCACCCTCGGCCGAATTTGAGCTCAGCCTGTAATGCCTGAAGAAATACCGCTAAGAATTTTGTGCTGGGTTTGACGATTCTGCCAGCTCGTTGCCTTCACAATCTATACTAAAAGTAACTATAGAATAAGCGAAACCAACACAGATAAACTGTGAGGCTATGGATTTGCATACCATATGGGGCATATAATCTTACTATTGATGGAATTTCAATAAGGTGCTGAATTTCAGCTAGAGAAACAAAGAGCAGTAACAGGTATTGCAAATTATCGTATTTGACACCCTTAACAATTCCGTCCAACGTAACACTACAACCTACGTGGGAGAAATGGTCCGCAGTGTAGGGGAGAAAACTGGAAGCTTTGTTGTGGTTACAATGAAAAAAGACTGGAACCTGTGCTCACTCCTCCCATCACTCCTCGAGACCCTGAGAAAGTCATAACCCCTTTCATGGAGGTAAGAATACAGTTTTAGCCGTTTGTGAAAAAAAAAAAAGAAGACCCTGAAACGAAATTCTTCGAAGCGAAAACCCCTTCTGGGTGTGATGGAATTATTACCCTTCCACATGTTCCAGTTGTGTCCGAAAATAGTTTTTACATACATAAGCTTTTACAAGGAAAAAGTTGACAGTAACTTCGAAGTTCAATAAACATATATCCTACTAAAAATAATTTGAGTAACCCTTCAATTTGATGTTAAATTGTATCTATATGTTACTTGAAATAAAGCCAAACATTCATAAATGCATGTGTGTTTGTGTGTGTGTGTGTGTGTGTATGTATGTATGTATGTATGTATGTATGTATGTCTCACATGTAGTAGCATATAAGCGTGTCTGTATGTTGCATCGTTTCTGACAAGAAATAGAGAGGAGGATATTAGCGTCTAAGGGAGGTAAGTTTTATCTGTCTTTTATTTCATTCTTTCTTATTTGGTATTTTAGTGAGAAGTGAAATATTTTTGCATGTTTTATTATATATCTTGGTATCTGAAGCAGCTGGAGATACGATAGTTTGACCAAAAGAACCGGCTATTGCAAGCAAAAATAAATATTGAAAAAAATGCATTTGCCCAAATTTGGACATACGATAGTTTAACATAATAGCAATGTAATAATTTGAGATCAAACTGTTTCAATATGACAATATCGAAGGACGGCGAGCTGGCAGAAACGATAGCACGTCGGGCGAAAAGCTTAGCGGTATTTCGTCTGTCGTTACGTTCTGAGTTCAAACTCCGTCGAGGTGGACTTTGCCTTTCATCCTTTCGGGGTCGATTAAATAAGTACCAGTTACGCACTGAGGTTCGATATGATCGACTTAAACCCTTTGTCTGTCCTTATTTGTCTCCTCTTTGTTTAACCCCCTGTGGGCAATAAAGAAATAAATATGACAATATCGAAGTGTGTTATGTTAATAAATGAGTTATCCCATCTTGGTTGTGGTTATCTCACCTTGTTAGTGTAATCTCAGATAATCAGTCAAGCTGCGGTCTGTGGACTTTCTGGATTTATCTTCTGCCTTTTCAGTCATTTTACTGTGGCCATGCTGGAGCCCCGCCTTGAAGAACTTTTAGTCGAATAAAGCGACTCCAGTACTTATTTTTTGGTAAGCCTGGCACTTATTCTATCGGTGTCTCTTTGCCGGACCGCTAAGTTGCGTAGACGTAAACATGCCAACACCGGTTGTCCAGCGGTGGTGGAGAAATGAGACTTGTTTCAGCTTATAAAATCCACTCACAAGGCTTTGGTCAACCCGAGGCTATAATAGAAGACACTTGCTCAAGCTGCCACGCAGTGCGACTGGACTTGAAACCATGTGATTGGGAAGAGAACTTCTTACCACACAGCCACGCCTGCGTCTTTTACCCCCCCCCCCCCTTTTTTATGTGATAAGGCTATCGAACAGAAAAGATTAACACCAACTTAACTGCCAGTCACATTTCAAAATTTAAAAAAAATAATAACTATAAATGAAAAATAAATATAAATGACGATAGGAGATACGGAAAATTCAAGATTCTTCCAAGCCTAAAACCAAAAATATATTACGTTGACCTGATATGACAAATTTACTGTAGAGATATTAAATTACAAACACATCAAAAACAATAACTTCATTATTTGGAGCTTAAATAACACAAGCATCTAGTATATATGTAAAGGATGTTATTGTTCTTGACATAGAGTATATAATCTGTTAATGAAGTGTGTGTGTAAGGGATATTATTGTTCCTGAGATAGCGTATATAATTTGTTAATGAAGTGTGTGTGTGTAATGGATGTTATTGTTCTTGACATAACGTATATAATTTCTTAATGAACGTATGTATATATATATATATATATATATATATATATATATATATATATATATAAGTAAAGTAAAGACCTCCTTCGGTCACGAATGACCATGGGATTGCACCTAGAAAGCTCCCCTCCAAGGCATAAGTCTGGGCAAGGTTGTTTATGGAAGACCAACAGTCACCCATGCACATCAGCCTCCTCTCTACACGGCACCGATGGTATCCAAAGGAAAGGCAAAGACTGACATAGCTTGGCACCAGTGAGGTCGCAACTCATTTCTGCAAACGAGGGAATAAGAATCAACGTCAAATAAAGTGTCTTGCTCAAGAACACAACACGCAGTCCGAGAATCGAACTCACAACCTCACGATTGTAGGCTCGGCGCTCTAACCACTGACCTATGCACCTTCACACATACACACATGTACCACACACACACACACACACACATAAGAAATAATCAAGATTCAGTTGAATTAGGTACTTGAGTTGAGGCACCAAGTCAGTCCGGTATTGTGCGCACAGTTCAAACTTAGGTGAATAAAAGGCGATTAAGTAACAGGTATGTCCAAGTATTAGTGCATTACGGCCGTTTCAAGCGGCTCCGTTTAATCGATCAATGCAAGCATTACATCAATTTGAAATAAACCGCTCTCCTCGGACGCATAAGACCATATAGGGTTTCAACATACAGGATACTCCATCATAATTTTTAGCAAAATTTTCATCAGAACTAGAGAATAAAAGAATTACAATGCTTACTGCTATTGTTGTAGCAGAATGAATTTAGGGAGAAAATACTTAAAACCTACTATATTTTAAGTTGCAGAAGAAAATAACAAGGATGGGGTCAAGAAATAGTAGTGGTGATATAACTACATTCATCTTTATCCTTATCATATTCAAAAGGATCAATGCACCAAGTATTCTACATCCCCTTAGAATTAAAAACCATTAGGAATTGACAGTTAAGTTCTTGCTACAGGTGATAAATTAATTAATGTCAGATACTCTTCGTTACCCTTATTTTACTGTGACTATAAATTCGCCATGTCTACATAAAAGAACATGCCTCAAAAGATGCGAGCAAGATAATGGTATATGGATAATGACCAGAAAGAGGAAAGCAGGGGTGGCTATCAATTAAAAGGGGCCTAAAGTAGAAAATAAAGGAGGTCACAATGAGATATATGTGAATATTAAGGGTACAGGGTAGAAAAGTGTATTTCCAAATTTAGCAAAATTTGTATATTACTATTAATATATTATTATATTTTGTATATTGAATAATAAAATTATATATATACGTATATAATAAAATCATATATATACGTATATATATATATATATATATATATATATATATATATATATATATATATATATAAAAGAAATATGTTATGATTATAAAATGTAAATACAAATATATAATTGTAAATAACATATTGTAATTCTTTTATTCTCTAGTTCTGATGAAAAATTTGCTAAAATTTATAATGGAGTATCCTGTATGTTGAAAACTTATATAATCGCATGGGTCCGAGGAGAGCGGTTTATTTCAAACTGATGTAATGCTTGCATTGATCGATTAAATGGAGCCGCTTGAAACGGCCGTAATGCACGAATACTTGGACATCCTTGTTACTTATTTGCTTTATATGTGTGTGTATGTGCGTGTGTGTGTGTGTGTATAATATATATACGTACATACATACACATATACATACGTACGTACGTACATACATACATACATACATACATACATACATATGTTCGGCCAGCGATGATCTTTCTTGGCTTGACATCTGTTATGCCCATCTCCTACGTTCCTGCCTCAAAGTTTTCACTCCATACACGCCAGCTCAATTTGATTCGTCCTAATTAGTCGAAAGACACTTGTCTGTATTTGTTATTTTGTAATATGTTCTCCGTTTTTTTATTTTTTTAACTTTTTTTGTCTTTGTTGTCGTACACATTCACTTGCTTTCTTACAAAAAATTTAATGCTCTTAGCTTAGACTTTTTGGGGACAACCAAATTTGAACAGTCTCAAGTGTAACTGCCCAAAATTGTAAGGACAATCTGGAAACTTGACTGATGAAAGAAGGCCACGAATGACCCGTCCTTTTTTCCTGTCCCTCTTTTTGTTGTATTTTTTATCCACCTTTGTTACTGTCTATCTGTCCGGATGTTTCATTGCACTCTAATGCGTCTTTGTTCCAATTTATAGATAGATAGATAGACAGACAGACAGACAGACAGACAGACAGACAGACAGACAGACAGACAGACAGACAGACAGACAGACAGACAGACGGATGGACGGACGGACGGATGGATGAATGGATGGACGGACGGACGGATGAATGGATGAACGGACGGACGGACGAACGGACAGACAGACAGACAGACAGACAGACAGACAGACAGACAGACAGACAGACAGACAGAGATAGATAGATAGATAGCTATATTTCATTAACAAATTATATACGCTATCTCAAGAACAATAATATCCCTTATAATATTACTTGGTTCATTGTTAAAACTGGAAGACCATACCTGCAGTCACTGTTGTCTATCGAAACTTCAGAACAGAATAGTCATCATCATTTGAACTGATAACAGGACGCGATCACCGTTTTCTGACTTCGATTTTTCAAAAATGCTTTCTTTTTACTATAGATCAATATGTTCTTTCCTGATTAGATAATGATTTACTTTTACTTCTCTCAAATTTTTCAATTTTATCCCTAGTTTGATATCGTACATTTTAATTACATGTGATATTTGAGTCCATAACACTCGTATTTTTAATTAAATAATTGTTAAATAATAATATATTTGTAGCTCCCTCATTATATTTTCCTGACATGATCTTCCCTTAGCCCTTACTTTTATTTACTTACTTTTCTTAATACAACCTTGTGACTTACACACACGCTTCGATGACTATTAAACATCCTAGCTGTCAAACATTTAGTCAGTCGAATAGGTATGAAACCTAGTCGATTTCCCTGACTCTTCCTTAATTTTTTCTTTTTGATATTCAACTCTACTACAAATTCTCGTAGCATGATTTAGGATATACTTTGCTGCGTCGCCTTAGGGTCCTCATTTGAAACACCGTTCATCGCATTTCTGTTGTAAATACTCCTATCTCTCCACTCTTTTTTTTTCTCCACTCTTTTTTTTTCTCCATTCTCCCATAGTTCAGCAGTGTAGTGAAGAAGATTCTGAAAAGAGTGGGAGCGAGAACGCAATCTTGCTTCACACCGTTGCAGATGTCGAAGCATCTAGAAGCTGCCATTGAAATGCATTATCCCTTTCATGACGTTGTGGAAAGGCTCTATCGCTCTCAACAGTTTTGGTGACGACTGATCTTTCTAAAGAACCTTGAAGGACCCTCTCTGACTTCTTGATTAGATCAATGAAAAAACAACACAAAGGCATTTGCTGTTTTAGGCGCTTCTCCTGCAATTGGTGGAAGAAGACATTATCTACAATTGACTTTTCAGTCCGCAAATCGAACTCTGGGAATACCCGCTACGCCTACCTCTTTAGGCGGATCAAGATGTCGTCCTCCACCAGTCTACATACAATGTCAAAAATGACGAATTACGATGTCTGTGTCATAAGTAAACAACCGTATGGCAATGAGACATGGACCCCATATGCCAGACAGGCGAGAAGAGTGAACACCTACTTGAGAAGCATCCACCGTACCTTACTTCAATTTATCCTAGTAAAATAGAATTACCTGTGCAGCACTTCTGTCCCAATCTGAACTTCCCAGCATGTATACTCTGCTCTGGCAACAAACACTGCGCTGACTGGGTCACGTCGATTGCATGGAGGGCAGCCGCATCTCAAGGGATATCCTTAATAAAGGGCTGGCATCCGGGTGGAGATCCACTATCTTAAGCTATCCCAAGTTGTGCTACATAGATGTTTGCATGTCAGATATGAAGGTACTCGGTATTAATATAAATCCTGGGAGAGATTTGCGGATGACCGCGAGAGGTAGACAAGTATCCTGAGCTACGATCCAAAAGTTGAAAGAAAAGATGTTGGACGCTGCGGCGAAAAAACGAGTACGCAGAAGGAAGTATGGTAATACCAGTAAGTCAATGAACTCGTATAGATGTTATCCCTGAAACAGAGAATGTCATTCCAGTATTGATCACCGCTGCTTCTAAATGATAAGCACTAAATCAAGAAGATAGTTCATGTATGTATGTATGTATGTATGTATGCATGTGTTATGTCAGGTAATCACTCAGTGCTACTGGTAATACGTAATCCAGTACAATCTTATACAGAATCAGGTCGTTGGTCATTAAAAGGGCACAGCCTACCAGGACAACCAGCTATAAATCCAATGGAACAGAATCGAAACTTGTAAAAGAATGCATGTAAAAGAGCGGTCTTAGAAATATTTGACATGGCGAACGAACACGCTGAAAGTCCAATGATCGATAAATAGAACTTTAGCTATAGTGAAGGCAGCTTGTTTAGATAAAAGTAACTCTGAATAAAAATCCTGTTGAGTGAAGGCAAAATAATCTTTAATTCTCAACAATTTGTAATACCATATGAAATATCCAACGCTTTGTTTTCTGTGATCTTTTACGTATAGCCAAGTAAGGCATTGTAGTACTATCCAAACTATATCTTTCTTTCATAATGGATGTCTTAGATTTTATCCATGTACACATATTGCTTGCTAATATAGATAGCCAATTACTTAACATCATCTGAGAAATGTATACTCACATATATATTGTATAGCTTGTAATGCAACTCTTGGATAATACATTTTGGGTAATACACGGCTGGTACGGACATACGAAGTAATTCTCGAGGCAATACTTTCTTCAGTATTGTAAGGGAGTTATTGAGCAGAATTAATTTTGATGGACCCATTTGACATAATAGGACATCTCTTTTTCCCGAGACTCAATCGGGTTTTCGTGTAGAACGAGGAACCAATGACATGATATTTTCCTTACGCCAACTACAAGAGAAATGCATTGAGCGAAGATTTGATTTTATCTTTGCTTGATTGACCGCATTAAGACCTTTGGCTCAGTTATCCGTGATGCATTGGCAATTCTTACAAAAGTTCGTTGATCTGATAAACAAATCCTTTCATGATAATATGAGAGCATGTATTGTAGATGGTGGAGAATGTACAAACCACTATTTTTTCATTCAGTTGTGTTATAAAATAAGATGATATACAATTACTCCGACCATTTTTGCCACAGATTTCACAATTTTTTTTCTAGTCATTATCAAGACTGCTCTGAGATTACTTATATACGCTACCGCATAACTACTGAGTTATCCACCCTCGAACGGCTTCATTCTAAATCACATATTTCTGCATCTGAAAAGAGAATTCTTGTACGTTGGTTACTGCCCTTCAATCACACACAGTGAAAAAAAATCTTCAAATTCTTATATATAATTCATTATATATAATTCATTCTATATAATTCATTATATATAATTCGTTATATATAATTCATTATATATAATTCATATATATAATTCAATGTTATTCCTAACATTAAAACTGTTATTCGTTACCAACCTTGCTCAGGAAAGGCTCGTATGGACCCTTAGATAATTGTGTATGGTACACATTTAAAAGTTCTATCTTCTTTGAACCATTTTGTTACCATGTTAAAGAGAGGTATAAATCTTGATGAAGAGGTCGCAAATAGAATTCAGAAGTCGTAGATATTTTTTTGGAAACAGTACAGTCTTTCTTATGGTCTCAACGATAATGGAAAATTATTCTAAAATACCGCTTATCAAAACATACATGTTATCTATTTTGTTACATGTCTATGAAACTTGGATAGTATATTCAAATCATGTTAACCATGAATCATTTACAGCAAAACTGTTTTCAACAAATTTCCTGTATGTCTTGGAGAGACTGTATGAATTATATTGAAGTCCTGAAGTTAACAAAAGAAAGCATGGAAATACTCTTGCAACGTAACGGAATAAGATGGACAGGGCATGTGGTTAGTATGAAGGATGAAAGAATTCCCGAGCGTCTGCTCTGGGGATAAATATGTTCTAGAAAAAGATCGCTTTATAAAACCAAAGTTAATATACTAGGACTGCCCTAAATGTAATTTGAAATAAATATTCATGCGGAAAGTATCAAACTATTGCGATTGATATGACATCATAGAAAAAAATTAAATTAATGCACCCAGCGCGTTTTAAATAGTATTACATTAAACATGTAAAATTAAAATAGGTAACAGGAAAAGAAAATTTCTTTGTTATCAATAATCTCTTCAAATGTTCATAATGTAACTGTATTTGTCTGAGGCTGTTCTTGTCAACAACTCAAAAAACATTAATGAATTTAAGCTAACAATAACAATCTCCATTGAAAGAACAAATGTCCACCAATCAAGTAATAATTGCTGTCTTTTTATTGGTTGTCAGGAAATAGATATATCGGTACATAATGCCATATGTCATGATTCTCTATTACATTTAGAAGAGCCTTTTACGTAGTAGTTATAGTAAAAGTTTTAGATTATTTGCTGACTTTGAAGCGCTGTCTTCGTTTTGCAGCTCATTAACAAGCACTGGTCCCAGTGGCGAAATGAATATCAATCCTAGTTACCAACTGTTTGCATAAAATCCACTGCGTTGTAAATAGAATACATAGTGGAATCAGTGAATGACCGCCGGCGCAGGAGGTGCCCCGTCTAAGTTTCGTCGTAAAATACCAGTGGCAGTGTTATGATTATAAAATATTCGCGAGTGCGCGTTAAAATTCTTTTTTAACCCTTGGCACATCCCAACACCACCACACCACATCTTGCCCCACCACACCACACACCACCATACCACACCACCCCCAAGCACTGACCACTTCCCAGCACCCACACCATCATCCACGCACTTACACATGCACAGACGCACACGTCAAGGTTACCATCCTCTATCCACACACACATACACGCTCTCACATACACACGCACGCGCACCTTCATTTTGAGATCACCACTACCTTTCTATCTCCCCTTCTTCCTAGCTCTCGTGTTTGACCACCTCTGTCCGGCATTCACCATGATTGATCGCTAGCCACTCAACTTTTTTTTTATTTTCTCTCTCTCTGCTTATTTCTGTGTTCCTTTCTGTTGAAGAGCGTAGGCTCGAAACATCAAATACTCGAAACATAAAAGTGCCAGTGGTTAAAAAAGAAGTGACAAAAAACTATATTCGGTATATTCAATAAAGGCAACAACGCAACGAAAAGCGTGACGAATATTAATGCAGTATATGGGGATCGGACAATAAGCGTAAGCCAATGTCAACGATGGTTCCAGAGATTCCGAGCTGGAAACTACAGCCTAGAAGACGAGCCTCGTCCTGGAAGATCTGTAGAACTCAACGAGGACGTCCTGTAAACCATGGTGGAACAAAATCCCATCGTAGCTGTTGAGGAACTAACAGAGAAGCTTGGATTTGGTTATTCCACCATTCATCGACACCTGCGTGCCATAGGAAAAGTCACCAAATTGGGTCATTGGGTTCCTCACAAACTTCCCGAGTTTAATTGCGCGCAGGGAGTGAATGTGTGCTCTTCTTTGCTGTCACGTCTCACGAATGAAACTTTTTTGGACCGAAAAGCGACTGGTGGCGAGAAATGGGTTCTCTATAAACATGTCAAGCGCCGAAGACAGTGGTTAGGGAAAGGAGCAACACCGGCACCCCAGGCTAAAGAAGATCTTCACCCATGTAAGATGTTGTTATCTGTTTGGTGGGATATGAAAGGTTTAGTCCACTCTGAACTTTCAAACCCAAACCAAACGATAACAAAGGAGATCTACAGCAAGCATCTCGAGCGGCTTAAGTCAGCGCTAGAAAAAAACGACCATCTTTGGTTTCAAGACGGAAGGTGTTCTTCCATCAGAATAATGCTCGGCCACGTACAGGGATTCCCCACCTTTCATATTCACCGGACATTGCCACAACTGATTATCATTTATTCCGCAGGCTTCAAAATCATTTAGACGGAAAAAATATGAATTCTGAAGTCAGAACGGTACTGGAGGAGTATTTTTCGTCACAGACAAGTGTATTTTGGAAGAGGGTCCTCGCAAGTCTACCAGATAGATTGAAAAACATGGTAAAAAAAAATGAAGGAGAGTATTTTTAGATTAAAAAAGAACTTTGTTTATCTTAATTTTGAAAAATAAAAGAAGTATTAACTCTCTCTCTTTCGCTCTTTTCCTTCGTGAAGGCTCAGTAGGTTGTGGCAGATCTGAAGAAATAGTGTTTATGGGTGCAGAGAAATGTTGGTTCTGAAGTTTGATTGGTTTAAGCAGCAGCAGCCGAAGAAGAAGAAGAAGAAGAAGAAGAAGAAGAAGAAGAAGAAGAAGAAGAAGAAGAAGAAGAAGAAGAAGAAGAAGAAGAAGAAGAAGAAGGAGGAGGAGGAGGGGGAGGAGGAGGAGGAGCGGTAGTAGTAAAAGAAGGAGAAGAAGAAAAAGAAAAAGACGGGAGTGGTATGACATATAGTAGACTGTTCATGGAATCTTCTTTAATGGTCCAGTGACCTAAAAGTTACCTGTTGTGGTTGTAGCAGTAGTGGTAGGAACTGTTCTAAATAAATTCATGAGTAGCGACTGTTCTTGATATATCGTTTTTAATATTTGCGTGAGTATTATTCTAAGATCCTTGTAGCAGTGTCATCTGTGGTGGAAGCATTCAAAAGAGGTTTATATTTTGCGATGAAATATGACCTTTTGCTAATGCACTGATTATAGGTTGCATTGTCCCTGAATTTACAGAAGGGAAAATTTCTAAAGTTGGGTTGTTCGTTAGTGGCGCGAATGTTGATGTGTTCATTTAATGCTATTTTTCTGGGGTTTGTTTGTTTTTTTCTTGTTTTACTCTTAGTCGAAAAGGCTGAAACCGGTACTAACCTTTACAAAATATACTTCATGATAAAATCTTTCTAGGCTTTTCTGCCTTGTCTTATTTTCCTTATATGTGTGTGTGTGTGTGTGTGTGTGTGTGTGTGTGTGTGTATTTACGTGCGTGTGTCTGTGTTTGTCCCCCCTCCCCCACCATCGCTTGGCAACAGTTGTTGGTGTGATTACGTCCCCGTAACTTAGTGGTTCGGCAAAAGTGAACGATAGAATAAGTACTAAGCTTACAAAGAATAAGTCCGGGGATCAACTTCTTCAGCAAAATCCCTTAAGGCGGTACTCCAGTATGGCTGCGGTCAAATGACTGAAACAAGTAAAAGAATAAAAGAAGAAAGAACATGTATATATACGACGAGCTTCTTCCAGTTTCCGTGTACCAAAGACACTCAGAAGACTTTGATCGGCCCGAGGCTATCATGGAAGACACTTGTTCAAGATGTCACGCAGTGGGACTGAAACTGGAACCATGTAGTTGGTTAGCTAGCTACTTACCACTCAGCGACTCCTGCGCATGCACACACACACTCACAATTGCAGCGAGGAAGGTATTTGTAAGCCATTCAAGAACACACAAAAGCCGTTAGTTTCACTTCAACATTTAATTTTCATTTGTCAAAATATTTTCATCGCTTTGAAACCATGACCTACTGACAAAACTTGGCGATACAGACATAACAGAAGTAAATAGACACTCCATAAAACATCGTTTTATGTTAATTTTAACTTGAAATGGTTTATATTTTTTGTTAATTGACATTTCTATGTTTCGGGTTCTGTATGTGACTGTTTAATCATGCCACGTATAAAAGAAGCCTTGGAACTGTCTGACTTTCAAAGAGGGCATATTGTGGGTCAATCTGCAGGTGGACATGGGCATAAAATCGCATAAAACCATGGGATAACGCTTTCTACACTTTATTGAGTGATTATGCAATTCACCAGAGAGGGTAAGGAGGAGCCCACAACACCTCACCCATGTTGGCCAGGGCCCTCTGACAGGATCCTTCAGTTTGTTAAGAGGAGTGTTGCTAGGCCTCTGACATAGCAGAGTAAGTTTATGTCAATACCAGAACAGCTATCAAGTATCTCCACAAACTTGGCTACTATGGCAGAGCAACAAGAAGGAAGCCACATCTCTGACCAGCCAATATCAAAAGGAGAAAAGATTGGACCAGTGAGATGATGGAGAAGTCACTAGCATTTTATGACACTGTCATATTCTATGATGAGTCCAGATTTGCTGTATTTTCTGACAGTGGTCGAGTATGGGTCAGGAGAATCTGTGATCAAGAATTTGACGTAAAAATATTGCAGCCGACAATGAAACACAGTGGCTATTCTGTGATGGTCTGGGAAGCAATTTAGAGCAATGGTCAATCAGAGCTGGTGGAGTGCGAGGGAAACATAAATTCAGAAATATATGTGTGCATATTACAGAAAGGACTCCTTCCAATCTTCGCCAGTAGAGAAATGAGTAAAGAAGATTCTTTATTTATGAAAGATGGGGCTCCTTGTCATACGACTAAAAAGACTCAAGATTGGTTGGAAGAGATTGGTATTAAAAAACTTTCAACTTCCATGGCCAAGCCAGTCACCAGATATGAACCCTATTGAAAACCTCTTAGCCATAATGGACAAGATACTGTGTAAAAATAACAAGAAAGTATCCCCACAGCCAGATCTTTTGAGATTACTGCATAAAACTTGGCAAGAAATTCCTCAAGAGAATATTCGTCATCTGATCAGTAGCATGCTTAATAGGGTTCTTGCATTGAAAAATGCAAAGGGCACTGACAGCTCATTTTAACAGATATATTTACCAAAATTACAAAAAAGCATCTTGAAATACTAAAGAGTAAATTTATTCAATAAAATTGCCATTGGCTTCAACCACGGCCTCCACATGACTTCGGAATATTCTGCAACTCTTCTGGGCGGTCTCTTTGCTTAAGTTGGTAAATGCTATCATAATCCTTGCCTTCAGTACACGTTTGGTGTTACAAGGAGTTAGTTTTGTTGGTCTTTTGCTCAACTGCGCCCCACACATAATAATCAAGGGGGCTGCAATTTGGTGAGTTAAGTGGCCAGATGTTAGGGGTGATGTGGTCGCAGGCAGAAATTGTCTGACCGCCATGACTGGGTTCTCCTGCTTGTATGACATTAGAAATAGGTAAAGACAGACAGGCCGACAGACAGACAGGCAGACGGACGGACAGACAGACAGACACATAGATAGACTGATAGATGGAGAGAGAGAATGCATGTATGTACTTGTGCATATGAATTTACAAGGGTGGGCTGAAAAGTTCATAGGCTGACTATAAAGCAGTGATGCGCGAGCTGTGAAATCTTACATACATTCATTTCAACTCTACTTATTAATAACTGCGTTGTTTCTTTCCAGATGATCTGACATCTGGCTGTTCAAAGAAGACTTCAAAAGTAACTTGTAGCGACTTTACTTTCAAATGGGCAAAATTTGGCACGTAGTATTATTAAGTACCAGCAGAAAAATGGTTTAGCCCCCTACGACGTTCATGCTAACATGGTTGCTGAGTTAGGGGATGACGCTCCAGTTTTATCAACAGTGCAAAAGTGGGTAGCTGAATTTAAGACGAAGAGGGAAGGTCTTGAACATGATCCCTGCTACTGTCACCACTGAGAAAAACATTGATCGTGTTCACCACATGGTGATGAATGACAGACGACTGACAGTAAATCACAATGCTATTAGCATAACGTGAGAGAGTTGAGAATATTCTGCACAATGAACTCGTCATGACCAAAGTTTCTGCTCCGTAGGTGCCACCTCTTCTGACACCTAATCAAAAGCGCACCAGGCTGATCACATTACAGGAAAATCTGACATTGTCTGGTGCAGATCCAGCTGGTTTCCTTAAACGATTCCTAACCCATGATGAGTGTTGGCTTGATCCTTTTGAGCCACAGAAAAGAGATGATCGATGAGGTGGAAGCTTCCCTTCTAACCAGCTCCATAGAAGGCCAAGGTTGTTTCATCTGCAGGGAAGGTGATGGCCTCAGCTTTTGAGGATCAAAAAGCAATGTTTATTTGACTATCTTCAAAAGTTCAAAAGGGCTACACCATCAATGGCAAGTACTATGCCAAATTGCTGAGGCAGTTACGAAAGGCTATCAAGACCAAACGCCCAGGAAAACTGACGAAATGGGTCTTGTTTCATCTGGAGAAGGTTCCCACACACAAGTTCTTGGTTTCAATGGCTGCTGTGCGTGAATATGGCTTTGAACTGGTTGATCATCGTACTTATTCTCCTTATTTGGCCCCATCTGACTGTCATCTGTTCCCCAACATTAAAAAAAAAACCCTTTCGCTAGGAACCAGTATCGCAGTGATGATGACATCGTATCTACTGTTGATGACTTTTCTGAGTAACAGGATGAAAGCTTCTTCATCAATGGGATTCAAGCACTGCAACACCAATGGAAAAGTGTAAACCGCAAGCAGGACTATGTTGAAAAATAAACCTCATTTGGTCAAATTCCATGAGAGTATTTTGGTCAGCCTATGAACTTTTCAGCCGATCTTCGTACGTCTGTGGTGGTGGGAATCTATATGAATATTTACTCTCTATGCTTTCTATGAAAGCATTGAACTAAAAAACCAATGGTGTTGGCTTACATTATTTGTCAAAATATCATTCTCTTGCAATGGATTTTCAAAGATGAGGAGACTAAAACTTCTTTATTTAAAAAGTAGATAATGGTTTGTAACAAACAAGGGCACCTGTCTATATGTCAGTACCTTATTAATAAGTATTTGCTCAACGTATTCTACATGGAAATGTGGACGTAAAAGGAAAGGAAGAAAGTGCGCGGGCGCGGGCGCGGACGGGCGTTCGTGTGTATGCGCGCACGCGTGTTATACATACATTTTATATATCTATCTTGTACGTATGTATGTATGTATGTATGGCTTAATGTTTATGGTAATCGGCTCACGATCGTAAGGTTGTGAGTTCAATACCCAGCGACGCATTGTGTCCTTGAATCAGATATTTTATTTCACGTTGCTCCAGTTCACTCAGCCTGTAAAAATGAGTTGTACCTGTATTTAAAAAGGGGGTCGACCTTGTTACATTCTGCGTCATGCTGAATTTCTGTGAGAACTATGTTAAGGATACGCGAATCTGTAGAGTACTCAGCCACTTGCACGTTAATTTCACAAGCAAGCTGTTCCGTTGCTCGGGTCAACTGAAACACTCGTCGTTACTCCGACGGAGTACCACGCTTGTCTGTCTGTCTGTCTGTATGTATGTATGTATGTATGTATACATATATGGTGTCTCAAAAATAGTATATACACATGTTAACAGCCAATAACTCCGTTTCCATTTTTATTTAGATTTAAGACCTTTGAAATAATAACGAGAGTCAGACTAAGCATTTAAGAACTGAAAATTGTCCTAATGTGCAACTGGAAGTTTGAAAACGCAGTCGAAGTGTAAAAACAGTTTAGGAGTGAGTCTCGAACGGATCCAACGGCGCGATTTACTATCACTAGAATTAGAGATAGGTTTGAAGCAGATAGAACACTCCAGAATGTTTACAAGAAACATCCCGAAAGCTTGCGAACATCGACGAGCCCCATTAATCAATAAAGGATACTAGAAACGTAATGCCAGAGTTTTAAAAAATCTGTACGACAAACAAGCTGTGAGATAGGAATTTCAAAATCAAGAGTCCATCGCATTTTGAAGTGCTATCACTAGAAAAGTTACAATCCAAGAATAGTCTATGGACTCAATGATGATAATCCGGTCTGCAAAGTGAAGTTTTGTGAGTGTTACAAAGATGCCTTGAAGATGCACACTTTCCAATAAAGATAGTTTGGAGTGATGAGGTTGCATTAAAGTTAAATGGCTCAATTAACTGTCGCTTTTTCACCTAGTGGGGACCTGGGAATCTGCATATTTCGAAGGAACATCATATTAATTTACCAGGAAGGTATCTTCTACCAAGGCCTCAGGGGCGACCAAAGCCTTTATCTCTGTGTGTAGGTTGAGTGTGTGTGTTGTTCCCCACCACCGCTTGATAACTGGTGTTGGTTTGTTTACGTCCCTGTAACTTAGCGGTTTGGCATAAGGGAGTGGTAAAATATGTACCAGGCTTTAAATATATAAGTGCTAGGGTTGATTTGTTCAGCTAAAACCCTTTAAGACAGTGCCCTAGTATGGTTGCAATCCAATGACAGAAACATTAAAAGAATTAAAGATAATTATACTCTGAATTTCATTCATAAACTGGGCATTTATAGAATGAATCGGAAATGATTTCCTTTTTGATTTAGTAAGTTTTAGTTCGAGAAGACACGGTCTATTCTGGTGGCCCGTCCACGGTGTGTATTTGCATGTATGTAGAGGCAGTGTCAATAAAGAGTGGGACAAAAATAGAGCCTAATCCAAATTCAAACCTCAATTATTTTTTTCTTTTGTCTCTTTTCTTCTAAACTGCTTTGCCTTTATACTTTTATTTCGATCATATATAAATGTTTAGCAGTAAATTTCACTATTCTATTTATTTAGATCTTATAAATGCCTAAAGGTCTTTAAACTATATCTTCTTGTTTCCATCTTGTTTTTAAAGAAAGGTTAAGGTTTGTTTTTAAAGAAAGGTTAAGGTTTGTTTTTAAAGAAAGGTTGTCTGTTATCTTAAATTTTTCTAAGAAATGTTGTATCTTCTCAATGTCATTTTGTTGTCGATTAATCCCCTAAGTTATGTATTTTAACAATGATCAGGTTCTATCTTTTCTTTTTTTTTTCTCAATTATGTGGCACTGTATTATTGAACGTATCCTGACCTTTTTTAATCAGTGGGATGTAATTTGATGATTTTTTGACAGGCAGATCAAAATATGGTGACTCTGTAGTATTAATAGATAACCATGGAGTAAAAGTGTAAAAAATGAAAGGGACGATTTTTAAAAAAAATATTGGAGTGCAAGAAAGTTAAATCAATAGATGTCAAACGAAAATCAAAACTGTTACATAAGTTACAAATGGACTAGAACTGTATCCAGATACGTCGCTTTACATTCTGATTTCAAATCCCCTTGGAGTAGATAATAAAAAGTAGCAGTCAATTACTGCCAGCTTTAATTAACTCTATTTTTCAAAAGAGTACAGTCCA
Organism: Octopus bimaculoides; assembly: GCF_046866305.1. Taxonomy (NCBI): domain Eukaryota; kingdom Metazoa; phylum Mollusca; class Cephalopoda; order Octopoda; family Octopodidae; genus Octopus; species Octopus bimaculoides. The sequence goes on from NC_142931.1 coordinate 122,583,310, forward strand.
TATGCCTTTGTTAAAAATCATTTCTATTTGTGGGCGGTGGTTTCCGAATCGTACACTTAGTTACGTCCCTTTACAATCTGAGTTCAAATCCCACCGGGGTCGTCCTTCGCTTTCATCGTTCTGAGGTCAATAAATAAATATTAGTCAAGTGTTAGAATCGATTTAATTGACAAAAAGTCTCCCGTAAAATATTTCACTGAATGACTGCTCCAGAAATCCCCATTAATATTACTATTATTTAAATGGAACTAAATCAAATAGGGTTGCCTTTTTTGCTTATCACCGTAGAGGTAAGAGAAAGAGAGTGGTGGGGAGTACTTTAGAATATGGGAAATTCCCATGTTATTTGGTTTAGCTTTGGATAATGTAAATAAATTAGATGAAAATGATCAGTACATCTCTATATTTTCATTATGTACGACCAAGACCTTTATCAAAGTCTTATTTAAATATATTAAGATATCCACTGAAGCACACGTAAGTCACGTTACTTTATGCTTTGACCCTCTGTTCTTTTGTGATCGCTGTCTTTGCTTTAGATTGTTGATACTAAATTTTCCCACTAATTAAAATATTTCGTATCCTTTTATGCTCTTATATTTATTTATTGTTTGTCTGTTATACTAATAAACAGTTTCGCTTGTTTGTTTCTTTATTAACTGTCCACTAACAAGCTTAGTTACGTTAACTATTTCATATTTTTCTTTTTTTAAGTGATATAAATGCACTGTTGGCGAATTTTAATATAGCTAGATTCACGTTCAACTCGTGATATTATGATAAATAATAATAGTGATAAACTTTATTGATTGTCTTTTCACATTCGACACATTATTTAATCATGAGAGTAAATTGATAAAATAATCTTGTGACTACATTGGAGCACATATTCGCATTAAATGGACTTGCATCATTTAATAGCAAACTACGTAGGTGTCTCTAATTATATATATATAAATATATATATATAGATATAGTTTGATACGAATGTATTAGATTTTTTTTCACCAACGTTAGTTTCATTTATATAATAATTGAAGATCTCTTCCATACAAATTTTGTTTTGTTTCTTATTCCTCTGTCCTCAACCCTATTTTCTTATCTGCAGATCATCATTCTGAAGAAAAATTTTAAGCTAACACTTTTTCGTAGGCGGTAAAGTTTTAATGAAAAACATTCGCCTAAACTAAAATATGCGCAGTGGACATTGGTTTTCAAATTGTTTTTATTTTCATTTTTAATTACGCTAATAATAACACATTTTCCACAACATACATATATATATTTATTTATTTACATATATATGTAGCCGTAATTATTTTCTTTTGTTATTAAACTCGGTTTAAATCTTTTGACCCATCTTGTATCCATCTGAGTATTTGAGGAAACTACATTACGTTAAATGCGCCTCATTTCTGTTATTTAAGCAGTATTGTTTCCGTATGATTTTTTCTCTACATTAATAAATGGGAGATAATTTCTCCCTCTGTACTTTAGCATATTAGCTTAATGATTTCGATCATTTAAATAAATCACTTGTAACAATATTTCAAGCGATTCTTCAGAAGACATTCTCATGAATATAATCAATCCTTTCTCTCGTGATATCTTTTTCTTTCATTTTTTTTTAAATCATAAAATTCCAAGTTATATTTACTAGTTTATATACTTTAACGCTAAAACAAATACGATTTTTCTTCGCAAAATCGCTGTTTACATATACATTATATATATTTTCTCCGAAATGTACTTGTTCATCATTTTCTACCTCTCCCCAGTAATCATTTCCTTTCGCTGATCACAAGACCTTTTTATATGAGGCGGGAAGGTGCTTCAAATAGTTGAACTGAATTTGCTCTTCTGATATATTACCGATCCTTTTTTTTTTTTTTTTTTTTTCCCTTTTCATTTCCTTTAAAAGTAAAAAAAGGAAAGTAAACCTCATTTAGCTTAGAAACTTTATAATTGTTTCAGCTCACTACTGTCTATCCATATAAATTCTAATGCGAGGCGGGGGTAGGGACTTTATGTAAGCATACTTTCTATTCAAATCTCCACATTTATTTTTAAAATGATGACCACATGTTTCAAGTCCAAATTCTTCGGACAACATGCTCTATCGTAAGAATGAATTACCTCAGCAAAGAAGTCTAATCTAAAGTAGCATATCAAATAACTCATGTTTACATGAGTGTAAAATAGGTGTAAACTAATTCATGTTTACATTGTATAGGTGTACTTAAAAAAAATTCCCGCATAATAATTTTTTAAGAATGGTACTAACAATTTACTTTTTTCAAAAAAACAAAATTAGAATTTGTCGTTATTCTTCTCCTCTATCGAACAACACACTGAAATACAAAATATTATTACGGACAACTGCCAAATCAATTCCTAATACTCTATCTCAGTCATAAAACCTCTTCACCCGTCGCTTAACTACCTTTGCCCGATGACGTTAATAAAAAATCTTCGGCGATTTACCAGCGAAGCTAGTCTCCAGCTCTACCCTGTTCGAAGATATATGCCTAGTAGCCATACTGCATGCATCGCTTGCTTTCCTCGGTCCTCATTGCGGTACTCGACGGCTAGAATTCTGCCTCCCACTTTTAGTTGTCAGCGACTGCGGAGTACGAAAGCAGGTCATCCTGTGGGATTGTTTACCTTCACGGTGGTCCAATCTGGTGGGATCCAAGTCGGAAGGTAGCACCATTGTCTAGCTTAGCACCAGTCTGGGAATGCCTAGAACAGTTGAAGGCCGTTGAGTCAGACATTGTTCCGTGAATCGCGTGGAGCAAGCCAACTGTGCACGACCGTGTTGATTTTGTGCAAATGCTCCGTATGTCAGTTTCCTTGCTTCTCTCTCTCTCTCTCTCTCTCTCTCTCTCTCTCTCTCTCTCTCTCTCTCTCTCTCTCTCCTGCGTTGGTATGGTTTGAAACATTTAACGTCCGTGTTCCACACTAGCATAAGTTGGACGATTTGACTGGATCCAGTGGCCCCAAGGACTGAATCATGTTCCTGTCTCTACTTTGGCACGGTTTCTTAGGCTGGATGCCCTTCCTAATACTAACCACTCTACAGTGTATACTGGTTGCTTTTCATGTGCAACCTTCATTAGTAAGACTGCCATGCAGTTTGCAAGATTATGAGCCCCGAGGAACGACTTTATGCAAGGAGATTGGTATTAATAAAAGTATACAGGAGCTGGTTGGGAAGAGAGAGACAGGTGTTGTGCATGCAAAAGGTAAGAGACGTGGTGGTGAAAAGGGAGATCAGTGGGGTGTGTGACCAATGAAAGTATGGGTGAAGAGAACAATATTGATAGATGAAGAGTGGATAACAAGTGAATTGGTGCTGGGTAGTAAAAGAAGTAAGTGGTGTCAAGGAAGAGATGCTGTTAAAGGATGTAATGGGTGATGGGGATGTCTTGAAGAGAAGGAAATTGATGAAGGAAGGGCTCAGATGTGCATGCATATATTATATATATATATGTACACATACACATGCGCACAGCTCTACCAGAACTCAGTTTCACCTAGATGGGCATGTCTTCTTGAGAACCATTTATTGCTAGTCATCCTGGTCCTTTGTGATCACCTCCATGAGGTTCGTATGGTGCTTTTTACATGCCACCGGTGCAGGAGCCAGCATTGACCATGTTCGGATAGTGCTTTTTACATGCCATTGGCACAGGAGCCAGCTAGGGGTCACTGGCCCCAGCTACAGCAAATAAATTTGCATTTACCAGCAACATTTCTTCCATAGCTAAGTTTATTTGGGAGTATTTTACTTTCCCTATGGAAATTTGGAGAGCAATACAGAGAATGAAATTAAAGAAACGAACACATTTGGATCATCTTATTCCTGCCGATATAAAAAAGGATTTTATTATTATTATAGGGTGAAAGAGCAGTGCATGCCATCAAAGTGATACTGGGGTAAAATATATGAAGCCCATTATACCCATCGTGACTACCTGTCTGATCAGGGTATACCAGGCACATGCATCACAACCATATGTGCACGACATGGTGAGCTCATATCAAGATAAACAGCGCATGACCTTGCAGGTGGGGCCCAGTTAGAATTTTCTTCAGGTCGAGTAGCCCCATCCCACTCAAAAGGTCCCTGAATAATGTTTGTTTAAGGATGTTGAGCAAAACACCCATGTTTCCAAAGGTGAATTATCCAAACCCAAAGAATTCCTCTCAACACAGGCTTTGATGCTCCCCCAGTACTTCTACTCATGATCAGAGATGCACATATCGTCAGCCACCAAGGGACATGCTCAACTGGTTAAGGTCAAGCAACTGACAAGCAAATCTGTGGTATTGAGCAGAATATTTGCTATAGCCCATCTTTTATACCATTTGTTATTATTATTATTATTATTATTATTATTTGGCAGCAAGCTAGCAGAATAGTTAGCACACCGGGCAAATGCTTAGCAGCATTTCACCCATCTTTAACATTCTGAGTTCAAATTCCACCAAGATTGACTTTGCCTTTCATCCTTTCAGGGTCGATAAAATAATTACCAGTTGAACACTGGAGTCAATGTAATTGACTCATCCCCTCCCACCAAAATTGCTGCCCTTGTGGCAAAATTTGAAACCATTATTATTTTATTTGTTAGTTTGACATCTAGTCTTCCATGTTAGCATGGGTGAGGTGGTTATATGTTACTGAAGCATTGTTTTACAGCCATTTACCCTTCCCATTGTTAACCCTTAGCCATCTTTCAAGTAAAGGAGTTTATGCCTATTTTTAGATGTGCAGAGCTACCAGATGATTTGTTGAAATGGAAATGTCCCAAATGTCACCATACCTAACCCAGTAATCTTCGTCTGAAGCACAGAATGTAAAACATTTAAACAGACGTACATGCACAAGCATACATACACACACACACTCACACAAATGCACACTGACACACAATAACATATATCTCTATGGACTTTTACAGTTTCCATCTACCAAATTCACTCACAAAGCATTGGGCAGCTTCAGACTATAGTAGAAAAGTGAACTTTTTAACCACATAGCCATGGCTGCATCTATAAGTTTTGAGTTGATCTTTATCTCATTACCACTGTTTTTATCTCTTTGCAGTACCATCCAATCACTCCCACCCTCTAGTCTAAAAAATGACTAGTCATGTAACTCATCAACAGCAGGATCCCTATTCTACTCTGGTCTCTCCTCTCATGCTTTCACCATTCGATTCCTGGCATAAAGCCACTCCACTTGAGGCTCATAGTCTTGCAAGCTGCATGACAACCTTATGAAAAATGCATCCAGAACACACTGTAAAGTAGAAGGGCATCCAACCATTGAAATTATGTCAAAGCAGACACTGGAGCACAATCCAGCCCTTGGACCCCTTGGTTTCTATCAAACTGTCCAACCTATGCCAGCATGGAACATGGACATTAAAAGATGATGATAGTGATATAAGTTTGTATTTATTATGTGTTTTTTCAAGTGATGAGTGGCTAAAAACCAAGTCAGTTGTTTTTATATCCTGTTGTGAGTATTATTATATATCAGTGGTCAAAACTTTCAACAACCAGTCTGTCTAACTGTAAGTGGGGGACCATATGGGACTACAATTAACTGTTGAAACTATATGTAACACAGTAAAATTGATGAGCTTTTCATTTCCTTGAATTCTAAAATTAATACCTCCTGTAGGTGTAGTTTTGATAAAGATAGGTATTTTGAGGACTGATTTGCTGCAGATACATTCATTAAGTGAAGTCGCTTTCTTATTCAAGTGTTTTATATATATGTGTGTGTGTGTGTGTGTGTTTATCTCGTGTTCCTTTCTGTTGAAGAGTGTAGGCTCAAAACGTAAAAGACTTTCTCACCTTCCCGAGTGTTAAACTAATATTCCTGTTTGTTGTTTATACACCTGTCTTCGTCTTTTGTTTTTCTGTAAATTTCAACTATATATATATATATATATATATATATATATATATATATGAATGTAGTGTTTCTATAATCCAATCAATCATGAGATTCGTCATCATCATAAGTCCACATTTCTTTGCTTCATTGGTCCGACAGAATTTATTGTGGCAGATTTCCTTCCTATCACCAATCCTCACCTGTAAGGTAATATTTCCCCTTGGCCAAACATGCTTTGATGGAAGATTGGAAATGAAGGACACTGCTTTCTATGGTGGTGACATTCATTTACAACTATCACATGATTTCAAGGCAAGAAGACAGTGACACACAGGAACACACACATACAATTGACTTCTTCCAGTTTCCATCTACCTATCTACTCACAAGGCTCAACTATAACCCTCACTCACATAGCAAAGGGCTATAGTTGAAGACACTGGCCTAAGGTGTCACGCAATAGGACTGAACTAGAGACCATGTAGTTGGGAAGCAATCTTCTTACCACACAGCCATGCTTGTGCTGTTTGACTGTCATTATTTCAAATGATACAAACTCATTAGTTTCACTGAGTCTTAATTTCAATTTAAGATATTGCAGGCATGGTTAATAAGTTTGCTTCACAAATATGTGGTCCTGGGTTCAATCCCACTTCATTTTACTTTTGTCTTAATGTCTTCTAACAAAGATCTAGTAATAGCTTTAATGCATGAGATTTGAGTTTAGAAAGCTACAAAACTGTTGTGTTGACTTATATATAACATAATGAAGCTAAATATTTGATTACATTATATACTATGTTGATTTGTATGCTGGAAAACACAGTGTCCAAATTTCAGACATAATCATAAGTATTCTTATTTTCAGACATGGTATATCTGGGATTACATTATCTGAAGCACCCATTCTTTCTATTTATTTATTTATTTATTTGATTACATGGTGTAACTTGATGAATATTTGGTTGTTATTTTTAGCAGATTTTTAGCAATTATGTGGAGATTCCCTTGCTAGCCAAAACCATATAATATGAATGGATAATGTGTCTGAAAACCATGCCACAGAATGGTAATGAAAGATGCAATGGGCAAAGCTTAGACTAATGCGAAAAGAAAAAGTAGAAAATGGAAGAAAAGATAACAGAAAAAAGAGGGGGAAATAGAAAGAAAATTCACAGCAACAATGCTCTTCTCAGTACGTGTGATATACTAGTCAAAACAATCTTTTGCACTTCTTGCCTGGATGGTAAACCAGAGATCATTCTCAAATAATATTCAGTTCCTTTTTTTCATCATTCCAAGTGCTCCCTACAATCACTGGTATTGTAATCATCTTGAGATACTCCACTTTTTCTGAGTACAATGAGCAAGTTTTTATATTTTCTGAACTTGTCAAATTCTTTTGCTGAGATATTATAATCACAAGGAATGCTCATGTTGATCAATAAACAAACTTCATTGTTTTGGTCTTTCACAACAATGTCCAGTTTATTAGCTTTGATGGTCCAGTCTGTATGTACTGGAAAGCTTCAAAGAATCGTTACATTTTCTTCCTCAGTTACAGCTCCAGGATGGTGCTTATACCATTTGTCAGCAGTTTTGGTTTTATTATTATTATTATTATTATTATTATTATTAAGGCAGCAAGCTGGCAGAATCGTTAGAATGCCAGGCAGAGTGCTTAACGGTATTTTATCCATCATCACATTCTGAGTTCAAATTCCGCCAAGGTCAACTTTGCCTTTCATCCTTACAGGGTTGATAAATTAAGTACCAATTGAGCACTGAGATCAATGTAATTGACCAGTCCCCTCCCCACAAATTTCAGACCCTGTACCTATAGCAGAAAGGATTATTATTATCGAGTGAGAGAGCAGCGCATACCACCAAAGTGACACTGGGGTGCAAATATACGAAGCTCAATATTACCATCATGAATACCCATCTGATAAGGGTACATCAAGCACATGCATCACAACCATATGTGCACGACATGGTGATCTCATGTCAAGATAAACAGTGCATGACCTTGCAGATGGGGCCCAGTTAGAATTTTCTTCAGGTTGAGTAGCCAATCCTGCTCAAAATGATGAACAAAACACCCATGCTTCCAGAGGTGAATTATTCAAACCCCAAATAATTCCTTTCAATACATGGTTATGATGTTCCCCAACTACTTCTGCTCATGATCAGAGATGCACATATCATCAGCCACTAAGGGACATGTTCAACTAGTTAAGGTCAAGCAAATCTGGTATTGAGCAGAATATTTGCTGTAGCCCATCTTTTATACCATTATCTCTTTATCACAGGTTTGGTTGGAACTCCTGGAGTCTTGTATGTGTAGTGGGCTTACTACCTGCAACCTATGGTAAAATACCATTCATTCTTTTGAGCTAATACTTTCCTGATTATTCTGGCAGTGCCAAGAGGGAAACCCTTTTGTAACAGTTCTACTGGGCATTCTATTCCAATTTCCTTTATATTCCTCTTGATGCCTTCTGATACTGTTACCAAGGACCCAACAATAATTGGCACTATCTTCACCTTCTTCATTTTCTATAGCCAGGCTATTTTGTACTTAAGAAGGTTATATGACTATTCGTGGGTCAAAGGGGCATGCAACGTCAACTATATAGCATATGTGGTGCACCTTGTCCACCACCACTAGGTCCATTATTATCATTATTATCACCATCATCATCATCACCATTATTATTAATCTGATTATTTACATTGTTTATTTTCAGTTGTGCTATGGACTATAAAATACTGTTAGATTGCTGAAGTTTATTGAAGGTAATGTATTAAAACTATTTCTTTTAATGCTTTAAAACTCACTAAATATCGTTTGAAATTATGTGTGTTTATCATAATTTAAATAGTCTGTTTGCATATCCTTTAATGAATGATTTCAACAAGTATGGAAGAAGAGTAGAGAGTGTAGGAAAGTGCTATTTCTAGATATGTTGCTAGAGGCAACAGGATGAGGTCAGAATAAATTGCTGCTGAAGAGGAAGTCCAATGTTTATGATGCTGTTATTTGTATTGTAATATGAGATCACCATAGGAGATCATCAGTGGTTATCATGCCTTACATTTGTAGCAACTTTTAAGGTTGTAGTTGCATGTTGCCCTTGGCTAGAGTTTGAGGTATTTGACTGTTTCTTTGATGTGTACAATGGTTGTGTCTTAATGTTGTGAGGTTTTTGTTCATGAAGGTTGTACAAGTATGGTTTAAGATATCCAGGTTACAGGCGGATGATGCTTCACGCTTGTGTACAGGGCATGAAGTGCTTGATGCTTGTGTGCAGGACATTAGGAATGGCATCATCTATGAATGAGTGGACAGTGCTGGAGATGATGGCCAGAAGATCATAATTGTCCCTGAGAAAGAGTGTAAAGAGCATAACTGATACTTGGTGTGCTCAAGAAATGGTTGAAAGCATCAGAGATAGTCCCATTAGCACATAATTATTTCAACTCTACAAAGAACAGTCATGGACAAACTGCAGCCTGTAAGACTTTTTGAATAGCACACTTATTTTTTTTTTTAGTAGTATAGTATACCTGATGTAGTATACCTTTTAGTAGTATAGTATACCTAGCTTCACTATCAGAACTAGAGGAGAAGTTTCAGGTGTGGAAGCAAGGTCTAGAATTGAAGGGCCTTAGAGTCAACCTAGCTAAAACCAAAATCTTAATAAGTAGGAAGGTAGATAAAACACAAACCCCTTCAGGTAGATGGCCCTGCTCAGTATGTAGAAAAGGAGTAGGTAGTAACTCTATAAGATGTACCCGGTGCAAGCTATGGACACATAAGAGGTGCAGCAACATCAAAGGCAGGTTAACTAGCAAGTTAGTTTTTGTTTGTGGCAGATGTTCAGGTGCAATAAAGACTGTAAACAAACAGGAAACAACTTCTATCTCATTCCAGGGTGAAAAACTAGAGGTAGTCGATAGCTTCCGCTATCTGGGCGACCAAGTTAGTAGTGGGGGTGGGTGCGCTGAAAGTGTAGCTGCTAGAATAAGAATAGCCTGGGCAAAGTTTAGAGAGCTCTTACCCCTGCTGGCGACAAAGGGACTCTCACTCAGAGTAAAAGGCAGACTGTATGACGCATGCGTACGAACAGCCATGCTACATGGCAGTGAAACATGGGCTGTAACTGCTGAGGACATACGTAAGCTCGCAAGGAATGAAGCCAGTATGCTCTGTTGGATGTGTAATGTCAATGTGAATACCCGTCAGAGTGTAAGTATCTTGAGAGAAAAGCTGAACATTAGAAGCATCAGTTGTGGTGTGCAAGAGAGACGATTGCGCTGGTATGGACATGTGGTGAGAATGGATGAGGATAGCTGCGTGAAAAAGTGCCACTCCCTAACAGTTGAGGGAACCCGTGGAAGAGGTAGGCCCAGGAAGACCTGGGCTGAGGTAGTGAGGCAAGACCTTCGTACATTGGGCCTCACCGAGGCGATGACTACTGACCAAGACCTTTGGAAATGTGCTGTGCGTGAGAAGACCCGGCAAGCCAAGTAAGATCGTTGCCAGTGCCCCTGGACTGGCCTGTGCGGGTGGCACATAAAAGACACCATTTCGAGCGTGGCCGTTTTCGTGCGGGGTGACACGTAAAAGCACCCACTACACTCTCTGAGTGGTTGGCGTTAGGAAGGGCATCCAGCTGTAGAAACTCTGCCAAATTAGATTGGAGCCTGGTGTTGCCATCCGGTTTCACCAGTCCTCAGTCAAATCGTCCAACCCATGCTAGCATGGAAAGTGGACGTTAAACGATGATGATGATGACAAGCCATGCTTCATGTGGTTCACTTCTTGAAAAAGGTTGGCCATGCCTAACCAAGAACTTGGCTCCAAAACATCAAACTTAAAGTGCCACCTACCGAATCAACTGTCTTTCTTACCAAGAAACTTAGTATTTAAACAATACACTAGATTCATCATGGACTGTTGGTCCTGCCTGGACACCAAATCTATATAACAAATTATAAAAAACACAACACTTCACTTCACATCATTATATGTTGCACGCAGCCCATATTCATAAACCACTTTTCATAACAAACACCTACTGTCATAGCTCTCTAAATAATGATTTGTTACTTGGACACACAGACTTGAGTGTTGGAAAAGGGAACAATTGATTATATCAACTCCAGTACTTGACTGGTAATTTATTTTATTAATCCCAGAAAGGTTTGAACTCAGAACATAGAATACCATATCTAAATCCCACAAATCATTTGCCTGTTGTTCTAATGTTTCTGCCACTTTGCTTTGCTCATAATGATTTCTAATTTGGGTGCAAGTTCAGCAATTTCATAGGGAATGGGTGTCAAATCAATCTCAGTACTTGACTGGTCTTCTGTTTTATTGGCTATAGAAGGATGGAAAGTAAACTTAACTTCAAGAGGTTTTAAACTCAGTATGTTGGGGCTGGACCAAACTTTTTGCCTGACACTTTAATGACTGCCTATCTACTGCCTTTGGTCTGTAAATAATTATTTCTACTCTAGGCACAAGGCCTTGAAAATTTGGTGGGCAGGGAGCTAGTCGATTATATCAACTCCAGTGCATAACTGGTACTTATTTCATTGACCTCGAAAGGATGAAAGGCAAAGTCAACCTCGGCAGAATTTGAACTCAAAACATAGCGGCAGATGAAATACCACTAAGCATTTTGCCCAGTGTGCTAATGATTCTGCCAGCTTGCTGCCTTCCTTTGGTTTGTAAATAATAACTCTTCTTTATCAGGGCTGACATGGTGCCAAAATAATCTTATTGCCAAATTAAAGTAAAAGTCTCTACAAAGTTGATCAGCCTGTTAAAAATAGCAGCTAATTCTCTAGCAAATCACACCCCACTGTCTGAAACAAAAAAAAAATGAAGACAAGATGGTCATAGTTAGAATGCCTTTGGCCATATGTTTGCTCAGTTAGGGCTGACCTGTGGCTGAATGACAACATCATCATCATCATCACTTATTCTTTTTATGTTTAAACCAGCCATATCTGGCCCAAATATACTATATGTTTTACATTCCAACTGGCCACATCTAGCCTCTCACATCTAACCTACATTGACATTCTAAAGATAAACAATCACATCATTGAAACCCCAAAGCTGTAAGATAATGCATAATTAATGCAAAACAATTTGAGTGAAAAAGCATTACATTTAACAGTAACCTGAACACATAAGGGTTAATGTCTATGTCCCACACTGGCATGAGTTGGATAGTTGGACAAGATTCAATGCGTCCAATGACTGCTTCATGCTCCAGTGTCTGCTTTGACATGGTTTCTATGTCTGGGTGCTTTCCTCATGTCACCAGTAATAGCTAGGCCTATGAAACCTGAGCAGAAGGTTTCATAGCAGATAAAGGTTAAGGGGTGAGGCAGAGTAGTTTCTTGTAGGGGAGGTACAGGGCTACTCACATTTAGGAAAGAGAGAGAAATAAAATCATTAGTAGCTGTGAAGTGGTGATGAGGTGTCCAGGTGGCACCTCAAGAAACAAGGTGAGCAGAAATGAGTGCAAACAGAGAAACTAGGAGTGGATGGGGGTTTGTGAGAGTATATGGGTAAGGGGAAGTAGGCAATGTCTAATAATTGGATAGGGTTGAAGAGCAGATGTAGGAGAGGTTGAGGAATGTAGTAAGAGAGTAACAGGACAGTGATGATTGTGTGGTTGACATGGGGAGGATAACAGAGAGAATCAGACAAAATGCATGATGATGGAGTTCAGTGACCCAGTTTTTGTTACGATGTAATTTTGAACAGAAATTCCTGTTAATCATAGTGTCATTAAGCAAAACTGAGAAAATAAACTTTTACTCTTTTACTTGTTTCAGTCATTTTTGACTGCGGCCATGCTGGAGCACCGCCTTTAGTCGAGAAAATCAACCCCAGGACTTATTCTTTGGAAGCCTAGTACTTATTCTATCGGTCTCATTTTGCCGAACCGCTAAGTTACGGGGACATAAACACACCAGCATCGGTTGTCAAGTGATGGTGGGGGGACAAACACAGACACGTAAACACACACACACATATATACATATACACGACGGGCTTCTTTCAGTTTCCGTCTACCAAATCCACTCACAAGGCTTTGGTCGGCCCGAGGCTATAGTAGAAGACACTTGCCCAAGGTGCCATGCAGTGGGACTGAACCCGGAACCATGTGGTTGGTAAGCAAGCTACTTACCACACAGCCACTCCGGGTTTAATTAAACTCTGTTAAAAGATAGGTGCTGGCATGGCTGTGTGGTAAGAAATTTGCTTCCCAACCACATGATTCCAGTTTCAGTCCTTCTGTGTGGCACTTTGGGCAAGTGTCTTCAACTATAACCCTGGGCTGACCAAAGTCTTGTGAGTGGATTTTGGAGATGGAAAGTGAAAGAAGCCCATTGTATGTGTTCGTGTGTGTGTAACCCCACCACTGCTTGACAACTGATGGAATAAGTACCAAGCTTAATTAAAAAACTGTACTGGAGTCAATTCATTCAACTGAAACTCTTCGAGGTAGTGCACAGCATGGCCTCAGTCCAGAGACTAAAAAATGCAATAGACAAAAGATAGTTGATAGCAGGAGCATTGAAAAGATGGCTAGAAATATTTATGCAGCAAAGAAGAAAAAAAAATATGAGTCAAGTTAGTAATATTTAAATTTCAGCAAGTACAATAGACAACTCGTGTCATGACCTGTCTTTTTATGATCTAGGAAATATATTGTTAGTTTATAGCTATGATTGCTACATGCCACTCACTGGTGGTTGACTAAGGCCAGTTGGAGTGAGGTAATTATTGTTATGACAAATTTTTGTTTTTCAATGTTATGAAATGTTAGTTCTCGCTAAGCAAATTATGTAATCTCACTAACTGTTCAATGTTCATGACTAGCCCATAGTTGGTATTTGGTGAAATTGGTCTCCTGTTATGAGTATTATAAAAGAATGCTTAGCTAGCCCAAGTGTAAAACTGGGAAGTTTATTTGTGTGTGTATTAATATGCCAGCATGACTACAGCCAGATAAATGGGACCAGTAAAAGAATATATTTGTGTGTTTATGTAAACACATAGGTCTGGTTGTGTGGTTAAGAAGTGTGCTTCCCAACTACATGGTTTCAAGTTCAGTGCCTCTATGTGGCACCTTAGGCAAATGGGTTTGGTAAACAGAAACTGAAAGAAGCCCATTGTGTGTCTGTGTGTGTTATATATACATGTATCTGTAAATAATATGTGGCAGTTATTCGGTGGCCATGATAAAACTCCGAGTTTCGGATGCCAGGGCAGAATCCCATGCCGCCATCTCTTCAGTTATCTGGCTTCGATGGTCAGATAACTGAAGAGATGGCGGTGTGGGTTTCCACCCCGGCATCTGAAACTTGGAGTTTTATCATGGCTACCGAATTATTGTCACATATTATTTACAGATAAATTCCTCTATTTACATAATATCGAGGTCTCTTTCTTTCTTTTGTTGTCTTACCTTTTCTATCAATATATATACATGTATGTATATCATCAAATGCCAGCAGGGAAAACTAGAAGCAGTTGATAGCTTCCATTACCTAGGTAACCAAGTCAGTAGTTGGGGTAGTTGCTCCAAGATCATATCTGCTAGAATAAGAATAGGCTGGGAAAAGTTCAGAAAGCTCCTACCTCTGTCGGTAATAAAGGCCTCTCTTACAGATGCAGATTGTATGATGCCTGTGTATGAACAGCCATGCTGCAGGCAGTGAAATATGTGCTGTGACCATCGAGGACGTGTGCAGGCTTGAAAGAAATGAAGCTAGCATGTCAGTGTGCATGCACAACAGAGTGTAAGCATCTCGAGAAAAAAGTTGGGCATTAGAGACATCAGATGTGGTGTGCAAGAGAGACGACTGCACTGTATGATCATGTGATGTGTATGGACGAGGACTGCTGTGTGAAGAAGTGTCGCATTCTAACAGTGGAGAGAACCTGTGGAAGAGGTAGACCCAGGAAGACATGGGACAAGGTGGTGAAGCATGATCTTCGAATGTTGGGTGTCATGGAGGCAATGACAAGCGACTGAGACATTAGGCGATATGCCGTGCTTGAGAAGACCCATCAAGCCAAGTGAGATCGTAGTCATGGTCAATGTCAGTGTCATGTAACTGGCATGTCTAAAGTACCGTTTAAGCTTTGGGCCTCATGGAGGTAGTGACTGGTGACCAAGACCTTTGACAATATACTGTGCTTGAGGTGACCTGACAAACCAAGTGAGATCACAGTCGCAGCTGATGACGGTGTTACATAACTGACACATGAAAAGCACCCACTACACTCTTGAAGTGGTGGGCATTAGAAAGGGCATCGAACCTAAGAAACCATGCCAAATCAGATTGGAACCTGGTGCAGCTTACCAGTTCTCAGTCAAACTATCCAACTCATGCCAGCATGGAAAACGGACGTTAAATGATGATAATGGTGAATAGGGAGACACTCTCAATTCATACGCATGTATAGGCAGATAGGTATATATTTGAATTGAGTGCGATTCAATTCATTCATGCTTTCTTGATAGGGAATTAGAGACATTGGGGAGCCAACTATAAATAGAAGATACTTATTGGATTTGAGAGTACATGTAGTAAAAATAGACCAAGTAATAACACTGAGCTTTGAAGAGATGATGATGCAGTATTAAAGAACAAAAAGATCTAACTTATAAATCTGTTGATCCCTTGTATGGAAAAACTGGTGTTAAGCTAACCAGCAAAACTTTTCTGACTTCTTACCCAATAAGCTCATGTTAATTATTTTCTTGCCATTTTGTCTATTGTTTTTTTTCATTTTAATTTCGTGTAATGGTATTTATTTTAGATATTATGTGAAAGTTGATGTACATGTTTCTGTTACGTTACTAATTTGTTCTCTTATTCACTATCAACTTTTTCTTTTTACCTATTCACAGTAATAAGAGATATCTGAGTAGTTCACAGCATTTATTGTTTTTTACCTTTACTAAATATAATTGCACTTCATTTTTGAAGCTCTGATGAAACTATAGGATGATACACAAGCACTCATCTATAAATGCATTGCATCTTATAGCAGAAACAGCTATCAGCTAATGAAATTCATAACATAATTTCTTATTACTGCTCTCAACTTGAGGGATGCTTTGCTATGAACCATATATATATCGAGTTTTAACACCAAGTTCTTAGTATCACAATGCCTCAGCAAAATAATAAAATAATATACAGTATGTATTTCAAATTGAAGAAAACTGCATTAGCTTGTTTAATATATGAATTAAAAGAAAATGTTTACTTTAATGTGAACATTATGTGAAAGAAGACCATTGTGTGTGTGTGTGTGTGTGTTTCCTTGTCTTAACATCACTTGATGGTTGTAAACAAGTGTCACCATCATACAATTGGTGTTGTTTATTAGCAATCTTCTATGGGAAAAAAGCCACATCTGATCATGGGGGAAAATTGGTTTCCTTGGAAACAGGTGAGGTTAATGAGAATTTACAGGTTGTTATATATTGACAGTATTTTACATATATTTACAATTCAAACTAGTTATCCTTTGCTTTCACTATAGCGCTTAGTTCACTATACCAGCCATTTTCAATGCTGGACATTGATGTTTCAACATTGTCCATCACTCCTGAATGGGATAAGTTGTCACACCTGTCTATGTCTTTTAACACCCAGTGCTTTGAGAGAGTCATCTCCACCATGTCAAACTGCAGCCTACTGGCAAACAAGCTAAGCTCATACTTTGAGTATAAATGTTCAAAAATATTTGCAACACTAGTGCTGATGGGAAAAAGTAGGGTTCTCGTACGCGTGGAATGAGAACCTTACATTTTTCCATCGAGATCTTATATTCTCCAATATTAAACTCTTTTCTTTAGTCATTGCATGGTGATTGCTGATAAGCTTTAAGCTTATAAAATATTATATGTATGTATATATATTTTCTATTTTTACAGCATAATGAGCAGTTACAATGTATGCCAAGATGATGATATTAGTATAATACCAAACGAAGATGATGTTTCTGATGTTGCTGCAGCAAGTCCAAATATCACCTTTACTCTGTCTGCATCACGACAAAACCTTCCTTCATCCATTGGTATAACCTCTATGTCTGCTCTAAAAGATGCATATGAAGAACTGAAAAAGAAGTATAACGAGCTCAATACAAGATATCAAGATTTATTGAAGCTTGTCGATGAACGGGGTATGAAGCAAATGAAAGGTTTGCCATCTGATAATCCTGATGAAATGAAACGCAGAAGTGAAGTCGATACACTACATAAAGCAGTCAGTAAACTGAAAAAGGAATTAGCAGCTGAGAAAACAAAAAATCAGAAACTCAGATCACAACTGCAAAGCCATAGTGTGGAAACAACTCCTAATACTTCTCTTACTAGTAAAGGTTAGTAGATATTACGTTTTTCACCTCTACATTGGACGGTCATTTTGCAAGTATTTTTCTATCTAAGGGACATCAGATTTGGTTTTACTGACTGCAGAAGAACCACTCAAGACAAAGTAAAGTGGTTGTGTGTGTCTGTACGTATATATATGTGTGTGTGTGTATGTATGTATGTATATATATATATATATATATATATATATATATATATATATATATATATATATATATGATTCACAATCAAGGTGCAGAAAAGGCGTATTCCGAATAAACAAGTTTTATCTGCCTTCCTACTTATTAAGACTTTGGCTTTTGCTAGATTGACTCTAAGGCCCTTCGATTCTAGACCTTGCTTCCACACCTGAAACTTCTCTAGTTCTGATAGTGGCTCAGCTATTCGGGCAAGGTCATCAGCATAGAGAAGCTCCCAGGAGCATCTTGTCTTGAATTCCTCTGTTATTGCCTAAAGGACTATGATAAATAAGAGGGGGCTGAGGACTGATCCTTGGTGGAGCCCTACTCCTACCTGGAATTCTTCACTGTACTCGTTGCCAGCCCTCACTTTACTGACAGCATCCCTGTACGTGGCTCATACAGCTCTTACTAATCACTCATCTATAGCAGATGAGAAGCACTTAGTAGCACTCAGGAGTGGCTGGAGGGGAGTAGTCGATTACATCGACCTCAATGCTTGACTGGTTCTTAATTTATTGACCCCGAAAGGATGAAAGGCAAAGTCACCCTCAGCGGAATTTGAACTAAGAACATAGCAGCAGGCAAAATACCAGCATCCTAACGGTTCTGCCAGCTCACTAAATTAATAATAATAATCCTTTCTACTTAAAGCACAAGGCCTCATATTTGAGGGAAGGGATTAAGTTGATTACACCTACCCTAATGCTTAACTGGTACTTATTTAATTGACCTTAAAAGAATGAAAGGCAAAGTTGACCTCACTGGAATTTGAACTCAGAACAGTGACAGGTGAAATACCACTAAGAATTTCGCCCAGCATGCTAATGATTCTGCCAGCTTGAGGCCTTAATAATAATAATAATGATAATAATAATAATAATAATAATTATTATTATTATTATTATTATTATTATTATTATTATTATTATTATTAAAAAAAAAAGAGAGACATTAATATAAACATTTCTGGCTTGTTTTTCTGTTTGTATTTGTTTTTTCTTTTTCTTTTTCTTTCTCTTTACAGAAATTGGCAGCATGGAAAGTCTCGACAAGTTGATGGAAAACATTCAGTTTTTAGAGAAGATAGTTGAAATTCATCAAATGGAAGTTAGGAAAAGTATGTACTTACTTTCTTTCAATTAATTAAGATCTTCATAAAATTATAGGTGTGAGCAAAAGCAGCAGGTAGAATTTTGACAGGATTTATTTACCAAGAATGTGGCACAAAGGAATCCAAAGACTGTCTTCAATGAAAGATGATAATTCTTTTATTAATCTTGTTCCTTAAATGTCAGCTTAAGTGTCCATGCAGCATCACATAAAAGCATCTGTGTGGCGCCTTGTAAAACCACCTGTATGGTGTTACATAAAAGTGCCCATGCAGTGCCATGGAAAAGCATCCAGCACACTCTGTAAAGTGGTTGGTGTTAGGAAGGACATCCAGCTGAAGAAACCATGCCAAATCAGACTGGAGTCTGGTGCAGCCCCCTGGCTCGCCAATTCTGGTCACACCATCCAACCCATGCTAGCATAGACAATGGATGTTAAATGATGATGATGACTCCAGATCTTCTTGGGCTAACTGTCACTATCATGCTCATGATAAAAATATTTAATAGCTGTAGGAGTTTTCATAGTATATTAGCTGGAAAATAGCCATACTTTATTTTCATGAGGAAGCTAGCAGAGCTACATATTAAATATAATTACTAGAGCTTGAAAAAAATAGTGGAAAACTATGTCAAAAAGAGCTTAAGTAAAATATATGAGGTGATATTTTGCAGTAAGACAAGGAAATAGGAAAAAATTTAGAAACCTCTCATGGAAAATGAGAGAATACCAGATCAGTGTTATATAAGCAATATGCAAAATGTGTAATGGAAAACTGTCAGTAAGAAATGTCAAAAGCAAAACACCAAGAACTGCCCTTGTGGTTTTCTTGGGATAGTTTATAAGTTTTGCTGTAATGGAACCTTCAGGAGCTTAGTACATAAAGTACATTACATATTTAAGATGCTTAGTTTTTATTGCCATTAGAGAATTTTTATCTCTATGCAAATAGTCATGTATTAGATATTCATACCAGGGTTGTGGTGCTGTCAAGATATGTTGCAACTACTTTGTTACCAAATCTGTTCATAAACAACTGAAGACTGGTGTTTCACAACAGCGAAAAATTTAATCAGGAGAAACAGTTGAAATGAAGTATACCATCTTTTACATGGGTTAGGCCTGCACATGAGATAATATTGTTGTTCAAACGTATTCAATTCATGACACATTGTCACTATTCTTCCTAGTACTTGAATTCATGTATTAATAACTCTATTGTAGTCATAATTTCTTCTTATTTTCCTTAAATGGTTTAGTCAGGATAAAGGGCACAGTGCCCATGACCTTCACAGGCCATCTATCATCAATTGTCTGAGGTTTTTTGTTTTTGTACATCATCTTCTTCATACAGTACCTTTTCTCATCTACCAGTGCCTTTTCTACATTGTCATTTTCTTCAATTCATATTGCTTAACTTCTCCTGAATATCTCAGGAAAAACGTTTAGCCTAGTTTTTTTTCTAATTGCTTCATGTTATCTGTGAGAATTTGTTGTCTCTATATTTTACTTTTTTACTACATTTCTTTATCAATATTTCTAGGATGTAAATTAATTGTGATTTTTACTTTACTAATCTTTCAGTCCGTCTGCATAGAAATCCTTCCAATGTGATTGCAACATTATCCACCTCATCACATCCAAGAAAACAACTAGAACATAATGAACTTGATATCTTAAACCCAAGTGAGCATTTTAAAACTTGTTATCCTTGTAATGTGGAGCCTTCAGCTGAAATAGTTCAGGATGAGGATGATGATGACGATGATAATGATCCTAGCTGGCAGGATTTCAAGAGAGACCCATTTCAAACTCTACATAATCCTCAAAAAGTGATTGACTTGCATCAGAAGCCAAAAATTGATAAACTTACAGATTTAAACAAAACTTTTCTGTATGAATCTACAACTCTTTCTCCTCAAAATTCTTCTGTGGCAGAGGCAGCATATAACCTTCCTTTTCAAAACCCTACAAAGAGGACCGAAGATGAGAATATTATTTGTCCTTATTGTTCAAGAAGCTTTCTTTATTTAGAAATGGGTAAATTCCAAGAGCATATTGCTAACTGTTCCTCCCAAGGTGAAACAAGAGACTCACACCGTAAATGCCCTGTATGTGACAAAAACTTTCAACATGTATCTCAAAAGGATTTTGAAGTGCATGTTAACATGCATTTTGACCAAATGGATGGGCTGGATATCTGAGATACTGTTTAATATTTAAGATATTTGGTTGATTTTTTTATTTGCTATTATTTATTTATATTTTGTATTAAGTTATCTTCAAACATGTACAGCAATATATGCTGCTATAATTTATTCTCCTTTATATTATAGAAATTATTAAATTGAGTACAAAATTATATTGTATATTATAATAAACATTTTGACTCTATTTAGAATCAATTTCATGCATCTTTTGTTGTAATTTGTTTTGTTTACTCTTTAATAAAGAGTTTAAAACATCTAAACAATTTCTCTGAGGGTGAGGAATGGAAAATAACAGATGGTCTGAAGCCAAAAAAGTAAGAAAATCAGATTGTACTAAATGTTAATTATTTAGTTGAGTTGTCCACTGCATAATATCTCGCTCACTAACATTGTCAGTAGCACAATGATTCATTCAGTCATTTCTATAAAGGGATAGGTGATAAAATGGACATTCAGCTATAACAATCATAACATGCACAACAACAAAGATTTGTCTGTTTTTTCTGTTGTTCTGTATATTAGATGACAAAGGACAACAAGTAGCAAAACATTGTGCTGGAACAGATCTGTCCAATCTGTGCCTACATGGAAAAATGAAACAGTTCTATATTTGAGAGATGAGGAATTATGTACATTATTTACATTTGACATATTTTTCCTCATCCTGTTTGTTGTTAGCACAACGTTTCGGCTGATGTAGGTTATACAAAGGTAAAACATGCTGCCCCCTCAAAATAAGGGTAGAGGAACATCGCAGAGCTGTGACATGAGGAGACATTGATAAATCGGATATAGCTGATCATGTATGAAAAAACGGAGACTGGGATGAAGTTAAAATAATAGACAGAGAACACCACTGGAAAATACGAAAACTAAAAGAGGCAGCACATATGCTAGGACACAGTAACCTCCTAAGCAAACCTAGTGCAGATATAAGTAGCATATGGGAACCAGTATTAAGGAAGAATAGGAAAATATTAGATTTATAAACCCTAAAATTCACGCCATAATTGCCCACAGGAATATGGCATAGTGGTTAAGAGTGCGAAGTTTGATTCCAGGCAGTGACCTGAATAAGAATAATAATAATATCATAAAAATACCTTAGGAATGAGAACCCAGGTTCAAAATTCCTCCAGGACACCTGATGAAGGCTAGAGAGTACATCAGCTGAAATATTGTGTTAACAACAAACAAGATGAGGATAAATATCTGTCAAATGTAAATAATGGAAAAATGAACATAAAATACTGATGATGCTGATTATGAAGATTTCTACAATCTGTAACTGCACCAAGGTAGAGTATTTTGTAAGATGCAGGTATGATTATGTGGTTAATGAGTTTGCTTCCCAGCCACATGGTTTTTGGGTTCAGTCCCACTATGTGACACCATGGGTAAGTATCTTCTGCTATAGCCCTGGACTAGTTAAAGCCTTGTGAGTAGATTTGGTAGACTGAAACTGAAACAAGCTCATTATATGTATATGTGTGTGTGTATGCATGTGTATATATCTTGGTGGTGAGCTGGCAAAATTGTTACTGCACTAGGTAAAATGCTTAGCAATGTTTCATCCATCCCTATGTTCAGAGTTCAAATTCTACCAAAGTCGATTTTGCCTTTCATCCTTTCGGGGCCAATAAAATAAGTACCAACTGCATGTGGGGATCAATCTAATTGACTGATTTCTTTTGCCCAAAAGTTGCTGGCCATATGCCAAAATTTGAAACCAATACATATATACATATATATATATATATTGTATGTATTTTCTGATTTCACTTAGGCATAGTGATATCAATAACCAATTGTTAGAACTCAATACATACATTCTTGAGTTCACTGCTTCTTATAGCAGAAAAAGCTGCCAGCCAATGAAGTTGATTTTATGACTCTTGTTCTCTTGTCATTCATGAATTAATATATATGTTAATGTATTTGTTATTTGTTTCTGTGAATGAGTTTGTATTCCCTTTGACTGCTCATGTTTTGCTTACTAATTGTGAGCAATGGCTTTGCTAACAGTATGATTTGCTTGCATTTCACTATGAAAGCACATCCAGGCTTGATATGTTGTACAATTTTTGTAAAGCAAAAGGCTCATCCGTACTGTGTTGTTTGTTTCCTATTCTCTACATAAATATGTCTAAGCTGCTTGTTTGATAGACTGGGAAACAAATGGGAAATGATGACGGGAAGGACATCCATATAAAGAAGCCTCTGCCCCCAAAATACTCCTGTCTGACCCATGCAATCATAGAAAAGAGTGCATTAAACTGATGATAACAATAATGTAACATTCTGGCTTTCATAAGAATGGTGATAGGAGAGCAACTGAAAAATGCTTGTTGTATTTAGTTAGAGTTCTTGATGTTTGGGATTTGATCCTTGTAGTCATTTCAGATGTTGCTGAAATTAGTACCAGTTAAGAACTAGATTTCATGTAATTGTTGCAACAAAATGGGTCTAAACTCCAAACCAACCTTCCAGTCTCCCCATATATGTGGGAAAGAAAAAGAAAAAAAATTCTTTTAATACTGAGTGCTTTATTGATATCAGCCAGGATCTTTTAATCCTTCTTTTCTTTTAACTGTGTGTGTGTGTGTGTACACATATATATTTTAATTTCATCTATTATGCTGATGAAGTATCTTTCGAATATTTTCCATTGATGTCTGCACTTTCTTTGGTTCTTTGATATCTAAACTAAAACTAGTGGATTCTGTAAGGATGTCTAACTTCTCATTTATTTCATTTTTGATTGTTTTTGTTTTTCTTTAGTGGTAAAATAGCGTAATATTTAATTGAATCGTCCTCATTATCAAGACATTTCATTCTTTCAATCTTTCCACGATAGAAGAGTAATCTTACGCAAGGAAGAATCTTCTCAACTCGAATGGCTTGCTTAATTGAATCTATTTGCCAGTTAAGTTCGTTTTTTGATTTAATTACTGAATAAGTATCATTTAACATTGCCGTCAGAAGATTTATAAAAATAATGATACCTATTAGAAAATATAAGCAATATAATGCTTTGTACATGTGAGTCAGTGAACTACCTTCATTCAAGGCATCTTGCAAACTAAAATCAAATATTTCTCCCATTCCTAACATTAAATTAAACAACGCAAAGATTGTTAACCAAGGGTTTTCGTCCTTAAGATTACCGGAACCATTTAACCAGATATGAAATGAAAGCGAAAAAGCTAATAAAACGCACGTGTACATGCAAAAAAACCTCAAAATGTCCCTTTCTAACATTTCCGATAGCACACGCCAAAAGTAATGCAATGGTTTCAAACCTCGTATAAAAGTTATGCCAAGAAGCCAACCATAGCATAAAACCACACCTAAACATATGTAGTAGTCTGGATTATTTGTACATCGCTGAATAATCCATGCGATAGAAAGTACTGAATAAATGGACATTATTATTGTTAATAGAAATTTTTTTCGTACATATTTTGTGAATTTTTTCAATTTATATTGACAAGAATTTTTATCAATGTCTGCACCTAAGTATAGTTTATTGTGTTGATGATGATTTTCATCATCATCTTCAGGATCCTCGTCACGTCCTTTATATCCTAAATAATTGCAGGTAGAACGGAACAAAGATATCAGACAGAAAATTAGGATTACAACTGGTTCACATAAGCTACAAATAACTATTAGATTTAAGTTAATGTTCTTCACTTCATCTACTTTATATTTCACCAGCTGATTGGCATTGACAGTCAACAAGAGCATATGTGAAAAATGCACCAACATTGCCGCGGCACACAGAACCTGATTCATTTCTTTGTATACTACTGCGATATGTTTTAATGGTAAGATAGTGAAAAGTTCCCCAAGCGACGGCTTAGTTTCCATACTAAGAAATATTTCAAAGGCGCTGCTAGAAGGCATACTTGTATCAGAGTCTTTTTTAATGTTTTTGAAACGTATATCATTGTTTAACAGGATTTGTGTCACATCAAAATACTTACAATCGTCTATATCAAACTGCGTTACATATTTTAGTGTCATCAGTTTATTTATAATGTCTTTAGCACATTTTATGAAAGCCAAACTAAACACACTTAACTGTTTTTTGTTCTTCACTTCAAAAATTAATTTTCGGAAGTCTTTGGAAGAAAATTTCAAGTTATTTTTAGAAGTAAAATGATCATGTAGTATGTCGAAAAATTCGAGACATTCACTGTTTCTGATGCAAATTTTAACTAAATCATGGAGGACAGTATTTTCTTTCTCTTTGTACTTAAATGTTAAATCAATATTGTGTTGAAGTAACCTTTTAAAGCAACATAAAAATCTTTTTTCAATGACTTTAAAAACTACAGTTTCTCCTTCTTTATTCCTTTTGTTGAGATCTGCTTTGTTCATTTTAAAGTCATAAATATCGAGCATCTTCTGAAATATTTCTGGTTGCCCGGCACGAATAGCTAAATGATATGGAGTATCACCATTCATATCAGATGTATTACAGGTCAAACTACGGCATTCCCAAATAACGTCTGGTGAGCCATATAGTGCGGCCACATGAAGGGCATTTCTTCCTTCCTTATCAATGTCATTTAAATTATCCCAAGAATGTCTGTTCATCATGTAATTAACTAAAAGCTTCATGACCTCGGCAGAAGTACTTTTAGATTTTGCAGCAATATGCAAAATTGTTTCTCCATTGCAATTTTTAATATTAGCTTTTGCTCCTAATTTAAGAAACGCATTTATTGTTTCAAAATTTCCAGTCGAAGCAGCTAAATGAAATGCGGTTTCCTCGTTATTATTTTGTTCATTAAGGAAATTTGGGTCCTTAAAACGCTCCACGATATCATGATGCTTACCTTGAGCGGCAATATGCAGTATTGTATTACCACCTTCATCTTTTATTTTCATATCTAATTTACGTTTTTCTAAAATCTCTAGTCCACTTAAATCTCCATTTTTTGCAATCTCAAACACAGGTGAGCGAGTGTTAAATAGCATCTTCATCTCGGTGCTTCCCTGAGTAATTTTTTCCGCAATAATATGTATGAGACCTTGAAAACAAGCTTTATTTCTCTTAAGTAGTGCAAAGGACCAAATATCCTTGCCTTCCATATTCTTGAGATAGACATTACAACCATATTCTATCAGCATCCGAACAATATGCACCTGATCATTTTGTATTGCCAAAAACAAAGCCGTATCTCCTTTTGCATTTGTTACATTAAGGTCTGCCTTATTCTGGATTAAAAGTCGTAAGACATCTTCGTGACCTTTATTCGCTGCATAATGAATAGGATATAGCTGATAGCAGTCAGGGGTGTTCACATCAATCAGAGATGAGGCAATTATCGCTTCAACGATTTTACTGTAGCCGAAAGCTGATGCAAGATTAAGAGATGATATTAAATCTGATTGATGTTCATTTGTGAAATATTTTAAAAGAATGTTGACGCATTCGATGTGTCCATAACGTACTGCCCAACGAAGTGCAGTACATCCATTAATGTTTTTTAAAAATGGGCAAGCACCCATACTTATAAGCTCTTCAATTAGTGACTTCTGATCACCCCGTGTCGCCCACATTAATGCGGTTTCTTCCATCAGAGTTTTACTATCTACGGTAATTCCCTGCGATTTATAGAAATTTGTTAATTCACTTAGGCCTAAATAAGCAGCTAAATGGTAACATGTTGTTGTTCGGAATAATTTCCCCGGAATATTCATAAGAACTTCTTGTAGAATAATTTCCGGACGATTTTCGTTTGGGAATTTGTCTAAGAAACATTTTGCCATTTCTTTATCGTTTGATTCAGTTATATATTGTAATAAACTTTTCTCAATAATTCCTTCATTTCTAACTAGATCATATTTCTTAAGCAAGATATATTCATCTAAATATTCAATTAGACACTTGACTGTTTCGATTTGGTTATCTTCCATAGCATATTGCAAGGCACGTTGTTTCAGAGAATCTGATTTATTTTCCAGGTATTCTTTAAGAAGTTCTACTGAGTCATCTTTTACTTTACTTCGCAATTCATCAGGAGACGTAGCTGATTGTTCTGACCAGTCAATGTCTTTGAATTGTGCAAAGTCATAATCTTCTAGGAGTCTCTGCAAAAAGTTTTATTTTAAAATTAACAAACAATATAAACAGTTGATGTCTGTATATAATTATTAATTGTACTACAATGTTTAAGATAAGAATAAAATTTTGCACAATAAAACACAAATTATTTAACATTTAACTTTCCCAACTGGCATTTAAATTGAAAAATAAAATCTATAATAATAAAAGTGTAATTCTGTCTGTCCGTCTGGGACCCCTGTAGTTCAGTCTACATTTGCTCTGCAAAGACATATTTTTTTAAATCAGGATGATCCCGGAATTGAAACTCGGCCCTTCATTTGGTTCTTAAACATCTAGCATTGGGATCTGATTTAAAAGCATTTTGGTTGCTATTACTAGCAGGTAAAGCTTGGATGATCCACGCCAACTTCGTTGGCATTTGTCAAATGACGTCAGAGATCAAGGGGAAAATAAATGACACTTGCTTCGTTAATTTTACGTCGTAATAAGAACTGGGATAAACTGACTAACAGTTGGAATTCATCTTGGGACTGGGAGAATAGAATGATTACATTACTGAATTAATTCTCATCTATCCATAACCTCTGATCAAACGCCACCATATAGTCATTATAGACGTATCATAGTGAATGTCATTTAGCTCTCTTTAGTTTTGGGCGGCAGGTCCAATTAGTTCTCTGCAAGAGCCAGCTTAAAAGTCTGCATGGAGTGTGGCTTTTTAGCTAGTTTAAAATAAATTAAAAGTTTCTTTTAGGACGGCTTAGAAAAACAACACTTTCTGGAACGTCATAACAGATTGCAGAGAATTGGCAGTAATTCCATATAAACCTAAATCATTTCTAGGATTCTTGGAAAGGATATAACAAAACTGTTTGTAGTTGTCTTCTACAGATCGAGGAGAATCTGAGCACTAGTTCCTAAAAAGACACCAACTATACTGATTTTTTTTCTATTTGCATGAAATGATTAGCTGTGCATTCTCGTGTCATTTGGTTTGGTCAAAGCAGTGAGAGTTAGTTAAATATCTTGCTCAGGAAGAGTGATGAAATCTTGATATCCACACGAACCTCCGACTCTCCCACGAAAAAGGAATTAATACCAAACTTGGCATCCGATATTATTTAAATTTAAGGAACTTTAGGCATTTATTTCGACGCGCTATCATTTACTCACAACTGTTCACTCACGCCCGTCAATTATAATCCCTTCTATTATAGGCACAAAGTATGAAATTTGGGGTAAATGGGGGCGGAGACTAGTCGATTTCATCGACCCCAGTACTTGAGTGGTCCTTATTTCATCGACCTCGAAAGGTGGAATTTGAACTCAGAAGGAAAAGACAGACGAAACACCATTAAGCATTTTGTCCAGTACGCTAACAATTCTCCCAGTTCACTGCCTTAATAATAATAATAATAATAATAATGATGATGATGATGATGATGTGGATAATAATTTCAAAATTTGGTGCAGGGCCCGCAGTTTTTGAGGGGAGGGAAAAATCGATTACGTTGACACCAGTACGTGACTGATACTTATTTTATCGATCACAAAAGGATGAAAGACAAAATCGACCTCAACGGAATTTGAACTCGGAACGTGAAGACGAGCGAAATGCTTTTTAAGCATTTTATCCGGCGTGCTAACGGTTCTGTCCGCTTGCCGTCTCAACTGTGATGATAAGGATTTCTTCCGACTATTTATTTTGAGTTCGAATTCTGCCACGGTTCACTTTGCTTTCATTATTTTGGGGTCGATGAAATAAAGTACCACTCAAGTACTGGGGTCAATATAATCGACTAGCTTCCTTCCGCCAAATTTCATACCTTGTGCCTATAATAGAAAGAAGAAAAAAAATAATCTTTCTAACCCTAACCCTAACCCCGAAAAAGCTATTCCACTCCGCAACGACGTACCCGGCACCGCAACTACATATCCGGCGCCGTAAATACGTGCCAGGGCCCGTTTATACGAAACTACAGCACGTTCTTGCGGCACTCGGCACGTTTTTCCGGCGCCGGGCACATTCTTGCGGTTCCAGGCACGCTATTGCGTCCCCAGACACGTTCTTGAGGCTTTGGGAACGTTTTTACCGCGCAGGACACGTTCTTTCGGTGCCGGGCACGTGCTTGTGACGCCAGGTACGTTCTTGCGGACCCAGGCACCTTCTTCCAACCCTGGGCACGTTCTTATGGTTACAGGCAAATTCTTACGGCACTGGGCACGTTCTTGCGGAACTAGAAGCGTTCCTTCGGCAACGGGAATGTTGTTGCGGCGCAGGTCACGTTATTGCGACGCCGGGCACATACTTACGTTCCCGAGCCCGTTTTTGCCGCCCCAGTTACGTACTTACGGCCACAGGCTCGTTCTTGCGGCCTCATGCACGTACATATGGCCCCAAGCAGATACATACGGCCCTAGGCACTTCTTGCGGCTCTAGACCCGTTCTTGCGGCCACAGGTTCGTTCTTTCGGGGTTGGGCACGTAATTATTGCCCCTCTCTCGTTCTTGTGGCCACAGGCACATACTTAAAGCCCAGGGCATGTACTTGCGGCCCAGGAGCGTACTTACTGCCCCAGCCTCGTTGTTGCACCAGGCACCTTCTTGTGGTCCAAGACACGTTCTTGCGGCCCTAGGCACTTTCTAGCGACTCCAGGCTCGTTCTTTCGGTGCCAGGCACCTTCTTCCAGCCATAGGCACGTTCTTGCGGTTCAACGCACGTCATTGCGTCTCCAGTAACGTTTTTGCGGCGCCGGGTACGTTCTTGCGATGCCTGGTAAGTTCTTGCGACACCAGGCACGTTCTTGCAACCCTCGGAACTTTCTTGCGCTTCCAAGCACGTTATTGCGTCCCCAGTCATGTTCTTGCCGCGCCGGACATGTTCTTGCGGCTTCGGGAACGTTTTTGCACCGTCGGACCCGTTTCTCCGGCGCTAAGCACGTTCTTGCGTCGCAAGGCATGTTCTTGCGAATGCAGGCACGGGTTTGCGGCGCCGGGCACGTAATTATTGCCCCGGTCTCGTTCTTCTCGCCACAGGCACGTACTTACGGACCCGGACATGTACTTGCGGCCCCACATGCGTACTTACTGCCTCGGGATCGTTCTTGCGACGCCAGTCAACTTCTTGCGGTACCAGGCACGTTCTTGCGGCCCTAAGCACGTTCTAGCGGCCCCATGATTGATCTTTCGGCGCCAGGCACCTTCTTGCAGCCCTGGGCACGTGCTTGCGGTTCCGGGCACGTTATTGCGTCCCCAGTCACGTTCTTGTGGCTTCGGGAACGTTTTTGCGACGCCGGCCACGTTCATTCGACGCCAGGTAAGTTCTTGCGGACCCAAGCACCTTCTTTCAGCCCTGGGCACGTTCCTTCGGCGCCGGGGAGGTTGTTGCAGCGCCGGAAACGTTCTTGCAGCGCCGGAAACGTTCTTGCAGCGCCTGGCACATACTTACGTTCCCGATCCCGTTTTTTTCCGCCCCAGTCACGTACTTACGATTCCACGTTCGTTCCTGGGGCCCGAAGTACGTACCTCTGGCTCCAGGCACCTTCTTGCGGCCCCAGGCTCGTTCTTTCGGCGCCAGGGACTTCTTGCGGTTCCAAGCACATTATTGCGTCCCCATTCCCGTTTTTGTGGCGCCGGGCACGTGCTTGCGACGCCCACAACGTTCTTGCGCCACCAGGTACGTCCTTGTTGCCGCATGCCCATTCTTGCAGTCTTGGGCACGTCCTTTCGGTTCCAGGCACGTTAATGCGTCCCCAGTCACGTTCTTGCCGCGCCGGACACGTTCTTGCGATTTCGGGAACGATTTTGCGGCGCCGGACACGTTCTTTCAGCGCCGGACACGTTCTTTCGGCGCCGGGCACGTGCTTGCGGTTCCAGGCACGTTCTTGCGACGCCAGGTACGTTCTTATAACCCCAGGAACGTTCTTGCAGCCCTGGTCACGTTCTTGCGGTACCAGCCACGTTATTACGTCCGCAGTCACATTCTTGCGTCACCAGACACATTTTTCGGGCGCCGGGCATGTATTTGCGAATGCGAGCATGTGCTTGCGTCGCCGGGCACATAATTATTGCCCCCTCTCGTTCTTGTGGCCACATGCACGTACTTACGGCCAAGGGCATGTAATTGCGACCCCAGACGCGTAGTTACTGCCCCGGGCTCGTTCTTGCGGCGCCAGGAACCTCCTTGTGGTCCCAGGCACGTTCTTTCGGCGCCAGGGATGTTCTTGCGGTTCCAAGCACATTATTGCGTCCCCATTCACGTTTTGTCGGCGCCGGGCACGTGCTTGCTATTCCAGACAGGTTCTTGCGACGCCAGGTACGTTCTTACGGCCCCAGGAACGTTCTTGCAGCCTTGGTCACGTTCTTGCGGTACCAGGCACGTTATTACGTCCGCAGTCACATTCTTGCGTCACCGGACACTTTTCTCGGGCGCCGGGCATGTATTTGCGAATGCGTGCATGCGCTTGCGTCACCGGGCACGTAATTATTTCCCACCTCTCGTTCTTGTGGCCACAGGCACGTACTTAAGGCCAAGGGCATGTAATTGCGGCCCCGGGCTCGTTCTTGCGACGCCAGGAACCTCCTTGTGGTCCCAGGCACGTTCTTTCGGCCCAAGGCACGTTCTAGCGGCCACAGGTTCATTCTTTCGGCGCGAGGCACGTTCTTGCGGTTCCAGGCACGTTATTGCGTCCACAGTCACCTTCTTGCGGCGCCTGACGTTCTTGCGGTTTCGGGAACGTTCTTTCGGCGCAGGACACGTTCTTTCGGCACCGAGCACGTGCTTGCGACGCCAGGTACGTTCTTGCGGACCCCAGGTACGTTCTTGCGGACCCAGGCACCTTCTTCCAGCCCTGGACACGTTCTTGCGACGCTGGACACGTTCTTGCGGCTTCGGGAACGTTCTTACAATGCCATGTATGTTTTTGCGGCACTAGGCACGTTCTTGCAGCACTGGGCACGTTATTGCGCCCTCAGTTACGTCCTTGCGCAGCCGGACACGTCTTGCGGCGCTGGGCATTTTCTTGCGAATGCGAGCACATGTTTGCGACGCCGGCTCGTTCTTGCGGTTTCAGGCACGTTCAAGCAGCCCTGGACACGTTCCTGCGGTTCCAGGCACGTTATTGCGTCCCCAGTCACGTTCTTACCACGCCGGACACAATTTTGTGGCTTCGGGAACGTTTTTGAAGCGCCGGACAAGTTCTTGCGACGCCAGACACGTTCTTGCGGTTACAAGCACGTTATTACGTCCCCAGTAACGTTCTTGCAGCGCCGGACACGTTCTTGCGGCTTCGGGAACGTTTTAGCGGTGCCGGACACATTCTTTCGGTGCCGTGCACGTGCTTGCGACCGGGGCAGTAACTACGCGCCTAGAGCCGCAAGTACATGCCCGGGTCGTAAGTACGTGCCTGTGACCACAAGAACGAAACAGGTGCAATAATTACGTGCCCGGCGCCGCAAGTATGTGCCCGCATTCGCAACAAAATGCCCAGAGCCGCAAGAACGTGCCTGAACCGCAACAGTGTGCCTAAGGCCACAGGAAGATGCCTTGGGCCGCAATAAGGTGCCGGGCGCCGCAAGAACGTGGCCGGGGGCAGTAAATACGCGCCTGGGGTCGCAGGTAAGTTCCTAGACCCATATGTACGTTCCTGGGGCCGTGAGTACGTGCCCGCAGCCGTAACTATGCGCAGGGGCGGCAAAAACGTGCCCAGGACCGTCTGTACGTGCTCGGGGTCCGCAAGAGCTTTCTCCGTGACGCAATAACGTAACCGGCTCCCCAAGAACGTGCCCGGCGACGCAAGAAAGTGCTCGGTACCGCAAGAACGTGCCTGGCGCTGCAAGAACGTGTTCGGCGTTGCAAGAGCGCACCTGGCACCACAAGAGCGTGCTTGGGGCCGCAAGAACGTGCCCGGAGCCATAAGTACGTTCCCCGTATCGCAAGAATGTGCCCGGAAACGTAGGAACGTACTTGCGGCCCCAGGCAAGTACTCACGGCCCCGTCACGTACTTACGATGCCAGGGACTTTCTTGCGGCCCCAGGCACGTTCTAGCGTGCCATGTACTTTGTTACTGGATCAGGCACGCTTTTGGGGGCATCACTTACGTTCTTGCGGTGCCAAACACGTTCTTGCCGCGCTGGGCACGCTCTTGCGGCGCCGGGCATGCTGTTGCGGCGCCGGGCACGTTTTGGCAGCGCTGGGCACGTTCATGCAGCACCGGCCACGTTCTTTCGGCGCCGGCTACGTCTTTGCGTCGCCAGGCACGTTCTTGTGACACCGTGCACGCTCCACCGGCGCCAGGCACCTTCTTGAAGAGCCAGGCAAGTTCTTACAGCCTCAGGCACGGTCTTACGGCCACAGGTACCCTCATAGGGCCTTAGGCCCCTTTTGGAATGCCCGAGGCGTCACTAACGCGTTCTTGCGGCGCAGGGCACGTTCTTGCGTAAGCGCCTCAATCCGTACACTATACACTTTTCTACTCACCTTTATTCCCTCTCCTTACTTACCGGTCTATAGCTATTTTGTCTTAATAACGGTCAACCAAACAGTAATTTCACTTTGTTTAACACGTTCTTGCGGTTTTGGGAACGATTTTGCGGCGCCGGATACGCTCTTGCGGCGCCGGGCACGTTCTTGCGGTTCCAGGCACGTTCTTGCGACGCCAGGTACGTTCTTACAGCCACGAGCACGTTCTTGCGGTACCAAGCACGTTATTACGCCCGCAGTCACATTCTTGCGCCGCCGGACACGTTTTCCGGGCGCCGGGCACGTTCTTGCGGCGCCGGGTACGTGCTTGCGGCGCAGGGCACGTTCTTGCGTAAGCGCACCAATCCGTACACTATACACTTTTCTACTCGCCTTTATTCCCTCTCCTTACTTACCGGTCTATAGCTCTTTTGTCTTAATAACGGTCAACCAAACGTGTTAAACTTTGTTTAACACGTTCTTGCGGTTTCGGGCACGTGCTTGCTGTTCTAGGGATGTTCTTGCGACGCCAGGTACATTCTTATGGCCCCAGGCACGTTCTTTCAGCCCTGGGCACGTTCTTGCAGACCTGGGCACGTTCTTGCGGTACCAGGCATGTTATTACGTCCGCAGTCACATTCTTGCGAAAAATAGACAGGGGGTGACGAACAAAAGTATGCAAAAGCATGAAAAGTACATCCCAATACGAGGATATTCACCTAGAGTAAATCGCATGCACAAAAAAACACGATGACTCTGATTATCAAGGTAAAGAACTCTACTCCGGCTTGGTTCGTCAGCTTGCTGGAACATGCTGAGTAGACTCATTTACACAGGCTTTTCTTGCTACTCTCACTCAACAAATTTGCAATAAATTCACTGGAAGAAAGTATCTCCCTCTCCACTCCCATCTTCCCGTCCAACTGAAACTTGAAGAAAGTAATATGGTTTTGGTCAGAGACGTAAGTGTCAGACATTCCAATATTTTCCATCATACAATCTGTTTTGCCATAGCCACTAGAGAGAGAAATTAACTGCCTGCACTTCCCGGCCAAAGGAAAACAGCGAGTCAGTCCTCACAATGGACATGCTGATGCAATGCCCCTTCAATCAGCCTCTTGGAAACAGATAACTAGATCTGTCTCTTTACTAAATCTAATCAATACTGCTCCAGGTTTTCTTTTCAACATGACCCTCCACCGGTTGTTAATATTAGCTCTTTGTCAGAAATCCCGCTTGACGAGTTCGCTATTTCAAACCGTGAAAGATTTTTGTATCAGAAAGAACGTTTACAGTTTCAAGTCGCTGGAGTCCTCTCTCCCAGTCTGCTCGAAGTTGACAGTACATCTCACGAATTGGTGGTCCACGTTGCTAACTATCTGAAATTGTGGAGAGCTTATACTAATCCTATCTGCTAACCTAACGAGTTTTGATATACGTGGAGTCGGTAATAACACTTTAAAAAACTTTTTAGACATTCTGCTGTGCACAATTCCTGACGAACGTTCGTTATGACAAGAAATATAAATGAGGGCGATATCAAACTCCTTCATTTATAAAACTGAAACAGACGTCATGACCAGAGCTGGATGGCTGAAACCAGTAAGAGTAAAAGAATACTAGTTAAAAAATAACTCGCTATAAGTAGTATATCGAATATATTAAATTACATGCATGTACTAGATTTTTCAATATTCTACTATTTTATAGTGTTGTTGATATTATTGTTAATTAAGGTGGCGAGCTGGCGAAATCATTAGCAGTTTTTTGTCTGTCGTTACGTTCTGAGTTCAAATTCTGCCGAGGTCGACTTTGCCTTTCATCCTTTCGGGGTCGATTAAATAAGTACCAGTTACGCACTGGGATCGATATAATCGACTTAATCCGTTTGTCTTTCCTTGTTTGTCCCCTCTGTGTGTAGCCCCTTGTGGGCAGTAAAGAAATAAGAAACGTTAGCACGCTGGGCGATGATGCTTAGCGGTATTTCGTCTGTCTTTACGTTCTGAGTTCAAATTCCGCCGAGGTCGACTTTGCTTTTCGGGTCGATAAATTAAGTACCAGTTGCGTATTGGGGCCGATCTAATCGACTGGCCCCGCCCCCAAAATTTCGGACCTTGTGCCTAGAATAGAAAAGGATATTGTTGTTGATTACCATATCAGCTTTTATTGGATGATCAAAGGTGTTCTAGCTGAGACTATCCAATCTATTTTCAGAACTGCATTTTCCAGTGAGAGATTAGAATACGGTTTGAGAGATTAGAATACGGTTTCAGAGATCTTTAACTGCTATCTTTTTAATTACCATACAACTTTGATCAAAGGTGTTCCAGGACTTTGATCAAAGGCGTTCCAGCCTGGACCATTCCGTCTACTTTTTTAGAACTACGTTATCCAACGTGTCATTCCTTCATTTAGACGTAGGGCATGGTTTGAGGGGCTTTTTTTTCCTGCAGGTTAAGTAACTATTTTTCAAGATCCCTTACTAGCTTGTTAATGAATTGCCCGTCGTTGACTGTGGTGGTGGTGGCGGCGGTGGCGGTGGTGGTGGTGGTGGTGGTGGTGGTGGTATAGCCCCCTGGTTGATCCCTTGTAGTTCATGACATTGTGTAGTGTACAGTTTTGTGTATTAGAGTTAATGAAAGAGCCTCCATGCAGTCGATCGCCCATTTGCAGCCAAGCCTCCTTCGAAGTTTCAAATTTTGACACAAGGCTAGAAATTTCGGAGTGGGAGTTAAGTCGATTATATCGGCCCCAATCTCTTTACTAAATCTAATCGATACTGCTCTAAGTTTTCTTTTCAATATGACCTTCCATCGGTTGTTAATAATAACTCCTTGTCTACTTATTTTTTCGACCCCGAAGATGAAAGGCAAAGTCAACCCCGGCGACATTTGATCTTAGAACGTAAAGTCTGAAGAAATGCCGTTAAGCATATTTTCCGGCTCGGTAAGAATTCTGCCAGCTCGCCGACTTAGCATCTTACCAAATTAAAAAACTAAATAATTTATTGCTACTCGTGTCTGGCCCAGACGTGAATAATGTTCTTAATACAATAATGTAAAAGACAAAAATAATAAAAATAAATAAATAGATAAATAAATAAATAAATAAATAGATAAATAAATAAAGGTGCGAGAATTACTAACCTGGGGAATATTTCTTACGACTATTCGCTCTTCAAGTTCATCTATGTTAGAAACAACGGGAAACATTTCATCCGGCTCAGAAGCTTGGTCACAATACATTGCGGCTTTGTGGTTTGTTTATAGTCAATCTATTCTTAGTTCAATGAGCAACATCTGAATGACTCTCTTATTAGCAGTAGTCACGAATGGCATTTATCAACATATTGATATTCTCCTAGAAAACAAAGTAAGAAATAAGAAAAACCCTTCATAACAGATGTTTTTCCAAGTTAATTCGTTAAGTCAGTGATTTTTTCTTCTTTTTCTAAAATTATTCGCAAATACAGTATAAAACGCTTAATATTGACTATTTTATAAGTATTAGCTATTAACTTCATTCCTTTCTGCCTTTCTTATATTTCTCTCTATCATATATATATATATATATATATATATATATATATATATATATATATATATATATATAAAGAATAAAAAGTTTTGAATGGTACAACAATGCACTATAATACAAAAAATGGACTATCTATCTGTTGTAATTTAGTTATCCATAGTCCGATGATATTTCAGAATACAATTCCTTCTTCAGATATTCTTAGATGGAGTTGCTGCTGTAATCTGTTTTCCAACGGCTTTTCTTTTTTCGGAAGCGTCTCAGCAGTTGTCTCACGAAGCTCCTTCTGGAATTCCTCATGAGAAGTACGTGAGGTCGGCTATGTCTCAATCTCGTGTGTGTTGGTACATCTGTAGCGCTGCTTCTAAGTTATGTATCATACGTGCAGCTTCCTTATTTTCCCCCTTTTATTTCCTCTTCTCTTTTTTTGTTATAAACAATAGATGAGCATATCAAAAATGAACCTACGTGCATCCAGATGTAACTGAATGATATATTGATTACCAACCTCCAGCCTGTTATTAATTTGGGGTCCTAGGCTGTGTATGAGTATAGCTTCCTTAATTCTTAAATTACCCAAATTTCGTTCATTGGCCTCAATTGTGACTGTTATGCTTTTGTCAGTGTTCCGGCATCTGTCTAGATGTTTTCTGAAGGAAATATGGCAAATGAAAGATGGAAGATGGAATATATGAGAATTTATTCTTAATCACGATAATTGTTTCAACACATCTAGCATCGATTCTTTTCTGCCTTTCTTTTTTTTTCTCTATTTTATATACATACATACATACAAACGCGCACGCGCACACGCACGCACGCACACACACATATATATATAAATATATATACACAGACATACATACATATACATATATATAGATATATATATATATACACATATATCTATACATTTATATATATACATATATATATATATATATATATATATATATATATATATATATATATATATATATATATATATATATATATATATATATATATAGGTATATATATATAAATATATAATTTAGAGAAAAGAACCACAGTTCATGAACTCATCCATGAGAATCCACAGTCACATATAGAAAAAATTTAATAAGTAATGTGACTGTGGATTCTCATGGATGAGTTCATGAACTGTGGTTCTGTTCTCTAAATTATATATTTATATATATATACTTATATATATATATATATATATATATATATATATATATATATATATATTTGTTGGAGGTGAACAGACACATCCGTTTTGTGGTTACTGTGAAAAAGATGATGAAATCAACCGAGCAAGGGTTAAGTTAAGAGTATTGTCCCTTGGTACCAAAAACACCATCACTAGGGGTGTTGCAAATTGGAAAGTGTTTTCTAGAAAAGAGTTTATGGGAAATGTGTGTATCTTTAAGGTCGGTGCTCTTGTAGAAATGGAATGTGTGTAGTGGTACAATATGTATAGCGTTTGCGGGGAGGGGCACAGGGCGCATACACATGTGTATTCGTTAGTGTTTTCTTTCTTGTATGTTTTGATTAAATTCTTGGGGCGTTTATGTGTGCATGTGGTGTGTGTAGGGGTACAATATGTGTGGGGCCTTATATTAGGGGTGGAATGGAAAATGACCTCTTGGAGCCAAGGATGTGGCAGTTTAACAAGGTACAGAGGATAGGGTAGAGACGCTAGCGAAGAAAGAAGCCTTTATTACAATCAAGGACCATAAATCATACTTTGCCTCTAACCTCAAGTGCAGACTGATAAACCTTGTGAAATCTGAGATCGGACAGGTGAGCAAACAGCTCATCAGGAAGATCAATAACGGCGTTAGAAATGCTTCTGGCCCTATAGCGTAGCACCAGCGAGGTCATAACATGGTTTAAAACCAATAGCGGAAGGAGTAGAGCTAAATTTACCCAATTCGATATAGTGTACTTTTACTCATCTATTTCTTGGGAGCTCCTTTTTAAGGCACTGGACTTTGCTAGGTCCTACACTGAAGTTAGTGACGAGGACATACGCATTATCACGCACACCAGAAGAACTCTACTCTTCGGTAAGGGGTTGGCTTGGGCCAAACGTACTGACCCAGAAGGCTCCTTCGACATAATTAAGGGCGCTTTTGACAGTGCTGATGTGTGTGACCTCGTTGGTTTTGTAGTGGCGCGAAATTATGGCCGCCATTAAGGAAGTACAATCTACGCATGCGCAAGGGACTTGCCTTCCCGAAAGCCCCTCGAGTGCGCATGCGTAGTAAAATCAGTACTTAAAGAGTTTCTTTCACTTTCTAAGCTTCTTGAGCGCGATGACTTCGATGTAACAGCTACTTGCTCCTCAATACATACTGAGAAAATTCATTCTATTTGTTTATATACATCTATACAAGACCTTTACACATTCGCATCAAAGAACATCTAAACACACAAGCCTCCTCCTTCAGAAAACATCTAGACGGATGCTGGAACACCGACAAAAGCATAACAGTCACAGTTGAGGCCAATGACAAAAATTTGAGAAATCTAAGAATTAAGGAATCTATCCTCATAGACAGAATAGGGCCCCAAATTAACAACAGGTTAGAAATTAGCAATCAATATATTATTTAGCTATATCTGGATGCGTGTAAGTTCATTTCTGGTAACATGCTCATGTATTATATGGAAAAAAAATGTTCGTACAATACATATCTTAGAAGCAGCGCTGCGGATATGCCAACACACAAGAGCTCGAAACATGGCCGCCTTCATGCACTTGTGATGAGGAATTCCGGAAAAAGCTTCGTCAGACCACTGCAGACACGCTTCCGAAAAAAAAATGTCAGTAACCATTGGAAAACCGATTATAGAAGTGACTCGATTAATTCCTATCATTATCCGAAGAAAGAATTTTTATGTGATGGTATGTTGCCAACTTAATGTGGCAGTCCCATGAAAGGGAAGAATGCTACTGCTATTTAGCCCTAGGAAATATCGTTTCGAGTTGGCCATGACACGTTTTCTGTGTCCTTATGTTTTCAAAGGGGAAATAAGCAGCTCCACCCAGCAAAGCCAGCATCCAGAGATTAGTTTCAGAGTCATTGCTCATTATCCCCTTTGAAAACATAAGGACACAGAAAATGTGTCATGGCCAACCGGAAACGGTGTTTCCTAGGGCTAAATAACAGTAGCATTTTTCCCTTTCATGAGACTGCCACATTAAGCTGGCAACAAACCATCACTTTATTGTGCTGCTACTGTATAAATCTCTCTGAGAGATTTAGAATTGTAATATTTCTAGGAATTTTTATATTCCGAAATTTTATATCAGACTTTGAATAATCAAATTATAACAGTTATTATAGTCCACTCTACATTATTGTGCCATTCAAGATACGTTATATTTTACAAACATTACACAATGCTTCCAGGGAATTACAATACCCTCCTATGCTTATTATGTATGAATGTATGCATGAACAAGTATGCGTGTGCGTGTGCGTAAATTCCTGTACGTGTGTATTTATATTTGCATATATACGTATGTGAGCGAGTATATCCATGTGTGTATATGGATGCATGCGACCATATGCATGTACAAGTTTTGTTGTATCGATGCAGATTATACGCACGCAAGCGCATGTGTATGTGCACATATATACGCACATAATTACGTGTATATATATGTATATGAGTGTTCGTATACTATTAATTGGTAACTCAAGTCTGTTAACCCCAAAATTTCATAAAAACCGGTAAACGTTTAAGTTTTTATTTTTTTCAGATTGTCTTAGCATATTTAATAGTGTACGCGTCATTTTTTCAGCCTTTTTTATGCCCTTTAAAATTTAAAACTATAAAATCAACATTTTTAAACTCTAAAGCGAAAACGAATTATACTTTTTAGGTTCCAAAGCCCTTTAAAAGACAAAAAAAGCTGATTTTATAGTTTTGGCACTTTTTAAGCCTTTAGTGTTTAAACCAGCCAAAACCCGTTATATCTAATTCCTCTACTTAATCTTTAAAAAAAATAAACAGATCACGTTAGTGAATTCTCGTAGCTTTGAGATAATATGAGGGCTTTTCTTCCAGAAAGCACAGAATTGGATTTTCTTTCAGAAAGCACAGAACTGGGAGAAAAGCAAAATTAACTGAGGTAGATGTCAACAGAGAAAATATTAACTTCCATAAAGTGGAAAAAATAAATGGAAGGAAAAAAGTTGGTAAATATTTCGGTGTGAACGCAAATAGCTGCTGCTAGAAATAGATGCTAAATCTTTCCTTTTACGCGTGATTTTGATGTCATATTCGTTGAAAGCATGTAAAATAATCTGGAAAACAAAAATAAAACAACGCGAAACAAAACTCCATTGGTGGGAAACTTCGAGGTCCCCATCACCCCACCCGCCTTTCTTTTCCAGGAAAAAGTGGCTTGCGGCAGTTTTGGAGGTCAGATACGTTGAATGCACTGGAAAAAATTTGAGGAAAAAATTATTCCACATCAAAGTACGAAATATTTACCGAAAGAATAAGATCTTGTACCGATTATACCTGTATTTTAATTAATTCAAATTAATGTACTTCATTTTGAAAAGTAGCAAAATTTTTGTCGGTTGCCATCTGGGATAATTTTACTAACAAATCAAACAAGTAGGACGCATTATGAATTCAATTTTAGTGTTTATCCATAATTTTATTGCTTTTACACCTGTTACTTAAATTTAGGTGCCCATAAAAGTCAAATTTACTCAGCAAAATCAGCTAAAATTACATACCAATAAACCAGTAGTATTATAAAGAATTCACTGACAAAATTTCAAATCCGTATGTAAAAAATTTACAAACTTACAAGCAATTATTGTGGATACCCCTCTTGAAACTGAATAATTCAAAATAACGTGGACAAATAAAGCATTACATTTGACAGATTAATATGAACACTAAAGATTCTTAGTGTGTGTACACACACACACACTAAGAACTCATAAATCTGAAGAAAATGCCCTCGTATATTTGTCAGTTGAGTGGGTATATTAATCGAAATCTACAATATTATATATCCTTTACGGCTGATCTTACCTATTGATTTCGCTCTAGTGTTCAACAGAGTGTTAGGTAACAGTCCGATTATGTAACCACTACATACACCCCCCCCCCCACCCCACCCCCACACACAATAAAAAGTGGCGCCCGCCAAATCAGAAAGATCCCACATCCCACATATATATATATATACATGTATCAAAGCAAGGGATTGAAAAAATATTGGTTTCTGATTCATTCACAAAGACGATATAAACATTTTTAAAGCCCATTAAAAACTAAACAAAGTATTATACAGGGTGTTCACAAAGTCTGGGTACATGCGGATTAACACATACTTTAAGAAATTATTATTTTTTATATTTAATTGTTTATGTTATGATTTTATTTACTCCATGTAGCCAGACTTTGTAGACACCCTGTAGATACTCAAGACACATAAACCTCTGTAAAGTAGGTATTTTCAATTACAATTTATTTTGTTTATTTCGACCGCAAAATTACATCAAAATAATAGCCAATGTACAAACAGACAAATCAGAAACTAGAAAAATATACTGGTCGAGGGACTGTAAAAGGGCCACATTTGATAAGTAAAGATCAAGAACCACAAAGTGGTTCTTTGTGTCAAAACAACAGCAACAACATAAGTGAAAAATTAACGAAGAAATTAAAATGCAAGAAAACAATGAAGCAAAAATTTGAAGTGACTTTTAATATCAAAACAGACCACATTCAACAGCAGAAAAATCCATATTGTGGTTGATGATATAAAAAAATACAATTATTTTATAACTGACGTTACAATATCAAAAGACATCAATATTGCCCGCTACCACCACCACCATAAAGAAAATCGATAAATTCTCGGAACTTGGGTTTCGATTATGCTGACTTCTGAGTATTTCTAGTACTTAATTTATCGACTCAAGAGTGATAATAGGCATAGTCCCTTTCCATGGAATTTGAACCTAGAAGGCTCAGAGATGAAACTAATTATTGTTATTTAGTTTAGTGTTCTACCGTTTATTTTGTTTTATTTATTTATTTATTTATTTATCTTATTGGTCATTGAGCCAGATATATTTTTAGAGAAAGGGAAATAAGAATTTGGGACTTTTTAGTCTTTCCCAAGTTTAAAACTTATTATTCCCCCTCAGCTCCCATCATCCAGTTCTTTTAAATATTGATTTCTGATTTGTGAATCCTTGTGATTTGTGAACCTTTTAGTGTCACAATTTTAAGGAAGATGTTATAGTTGATTACATTTATCCAATGCTTAACTGGTATTTCATTATATCAACCACCACGGAAATTAAAATCAGAATGGAGAAAGGCATAATTAAATACAGCAAGGCATTGTCACTGTCGTTCGACTGATTCTGTCAATCCATCACCTTTTGATGGCATAGTACTGCATATCTTAAAAGACAAATAATAGCTATAAAACAAAAATAAGAGTTAGATAGCCCAAGTCAGCTTCGTTCGAAAAAACATGTGATTTAAAAGTAGCAGGCTGAACAACTAAATGTGGTCCATAGATTTATTGCGCTGGATTTTATACCTTGTTTCCTTTTAAACGGATGTTATATTGCATATTCAGCGGTTAATCGTGAAAGATGCAATATGATATGTCCAGTTTATACGCATGTAGATTTCGCTGATGGACATAACAGAGGCAGATTAAGTGGATGCAGCCAAAGCGCGACAGTTTCTCTTCCTCCAAATTTGTCATTAGAGGTGTATACCTCAGCATAATGTTTAGTGGGTAGGGGAGCTGATGAGTTTAATGATGTGACACTTTTTGTGCATATGTGTTCTTTTTATGCTGGTCGGATGGACCGAGATGGAGATATTGTATTTAAGATGGTGTTATAATAAGGTTATAAAATACTATGGTTGTGTATTAGATGTTTGATGGTGATTATATATGGTGTAGGAGCAATTGTGAATATTGGAGCTTACAGCAGCAATAACCTGTGCCCCTCGTATGCCTACGTGCTCGTTAGATTTTAGTTTTTTTCTTTTCTTTTTTTTTTGTGAATTCAACGAGTTGTGTAGATGTAACCTGTCGGTGAACCAAAATTGCGTCTCTGTTTCGTTTCCTGTTTGGAATTACATCATTTCACTTACACCCCTAGTGTCAAAGGGAAATAATAACTCTATAAGATCTTTCTCCCTCCCCTTATCAAGATGAAAGAAATAAAATTTGTAGCAATACTCACTTATATTGATGGTTGTCTTGTAGTGAGACTACAGTGATGGTTAGTTTCTCTGAACCATCTAAAATGCACAGCTTTTGTGGTGATGATCTTTCTGAACAATCTTAATGAATGAATTGATACATGTGGTAAATTCATTATTTATGTTATTGCTGTTGTTGCTTTAAAAAGAACTTACCTAGAAACAGTCACGCTTGACTGGTTGTTTATTCATTCGTATGCAACATCAAAAAGAAAA
Source organism: Octopus bimaculoides (assembly GCF_046866305.1). Classification (NCBI taxonomy): domain Eukaryota; kingdom Metazoa; phylum Mollusca; class Cephalopoda; order Octopoda; family Octopodidae; genus Octopus; species Octopus bimaculoides. Next base: position 122,627,735 of record NC_142931.1, read on the forward strand.
TACAAATCTTATATTACAAAAACATGTATATTTCTATCACATGGCTCTATTGATTGAATAATTAACCGGTATACAAACATTTTTTTAATCGTTATTTATTTTCTCAGAAATATGATAACAAGAATCGGTTGATTGACATGTTTTGAAGGTAATAGGAGTTGCGACATTCATACTGTTCACGATGTCAATAGTGACATATGCCAATTGCTATAACCGCGGGAATCGAACCAAGACGTTAACTTTTTCATCTGCGGTTATTCTACGATGCTCAAAACTGACAAAAACAACATTGAATAAAGAAGTGTAAATTATATCATTTATCATTGCAACCGACCCCGTTGGGTGCATTCGGGTTAGGATTCCAGTTTGAGGAATAAGTTATTGCTTTTCTGCCACCTGTCTCGGGGCTCTGAAACAGGATAAAGAACACTGCGTTTACTCTTCTGACTAAACCTTATTAAAAAAAAAAAAGAAAGGATGAATTTTCATTATCATAATATTATTTTTGAAATGTGCATCTTTATCTTATGACCTCAAACGAAACGTTTTTCCGGGAAATATTATGATATCGCAATTACAATAATTATGTTAACTCACGTGGTCTTAGTATTATATCATTTTTAATTCGTAATAATGGTAACAAAATTTACCCTTCTATGTGCGCATGTGTGTGACTTATCTAGCCTATCTACTAACCACCTCTCTAACCCAGTATTTTCTAAATGCAATTTGTAATCATTGCAAAATTAGACCCACGAGGACTATTTAGGCAACTTGGGATGAACGTCAGTTTTTATGTAATTTAGCAAGTCACCAGAATGTCTTCAATTCTTCTTCACAAGATGCCGAGATACATGTAACCTAAAGTTATATATTTAACCCTTTGCCTAAACGTCCTTGCTTGTTTTCAAACTATTATTTCATACGTTTTGAGTAATACAACACATTCGTTTCATAAGTCCCAAATTACCCAGATGATTGAAAAAAATAGAAATATATATCCCATATCATGTATGAACGCCAGACCAATAAGTCCTGTGAATCACATGATACGCAGGACAGGCAAAAGATTAAAACATCTCGTTTGCATGACCCAGCACGATCTGTTCAGATATGCATTTCAAGAAATCCATTGATTATCTGTCAGATAATCAATGAATTATCTGACAGATAATCTGCCTAAACAGATTTATGACGCTTTTATCCAATCCCCTATTTACTAATCCTTCCACAATCCCAATATAATAATTGTTTCTGACGAAGGCATAAGGGCTAAAATTTGAGGAGGGTTAAGCGATAACATCGCCCCTAATAACTTCAGTGCTTGACTGATACTTTATTTTATTGACTCTGAAAGAAAGAAAGGCAAAACTGATCAAGGCGGGATTTGAACTCAGAGCTTAAAGCGATGCAGTTAATTACCGCCAGGTATTTTGTCCTAAGCGCTTTTCATCTGCCATTCTTCGACCTTGCCTCAGTATAGTAACTGTTTCTTAACATAAGCGCAAATGGAGAACATACTGTTGTATCATTCCCGCTACATGACTAGTACTTTATTTTATCAACCCCAACTCATTACCCGGAAGGAAGAAAGACAAAGTTGACCTCGACAGAATTTGAACTTAGAATGTAAAGAATTGGAATAAATACCTCTAAGCATTCCGTCCCATGTTCTTCTGGTTCTGTCCTTCATCTTTTCAGTCAAGTCTGTAATACATAGTGCTAATTAGGTACTTGAGGTAACTAGGAGTGATTGTACCGACTTACAACCCCCCCCCCCTCCCCACAGATTTAAGGACTTATGCCTATACTAGAAACAACTATTACACTGTGATTGTGAAATAAGTAGTTGAAAGGGAATTTTATGAGATAGAAAAATTACAGCGACTGGATTAGCGAGCTAAATAAACAGGGATTGATGGTGAAACTAATTAGAGTATTAAATTATGGGTAAGTGCGGATTAAAATGAAAAGTTAAGTAAGAATCATTTAGTTTTTAATAAGAAACCAATCCATCAACATTGTACTCTTATGTAAATGAGACATACCTAGTATGATATATACAGTTTTAATAAATAACCTTCCTCTGCATATATCTCGACATCTTGAGTGAATCCTGATTACTTGTTAAATCACGTGAAAACTGATTTTTATCCCAAGCTGATGGCCCGGAGAAGACGACCGAACCCGATCGCTTAGAGGAAGTAAAAGTCGTAACAAGGTTTCCGTAGGTGAACCTGCGGAAGGATCATTACTGCAGCCACCGCAGCAACGTCGTTGCTGTTGCCTGCTCCTCCTCGCCTTTCCGGCGCGATCCAGCCGGTTTCGTAAGCAGCGGCCGGGCTCCCTCGCACTCGTCGGCCCTCTAACAGTGCAGCTGCTGCCGCAGAAGAGGAAGGAAGCAGCGGCGGACGAAGCCCGCACTCGTTCCGCCGCCGCCGCCTATCCTCTCTCTGCTGCTGCTGCCGACCGCGCAGTTCTCACCCAGCCTGCGCCCACCCGCATACATTGCGCTAGGCTGACGGTGCTGCACGCTTTGCAGCTCCACGAACCTCAATTCGTGGGATGGCTTGTTAAATTACAAAAAACTGATCGGTCAATCTCCATCCTAAGTCGTCCAAATGGTCCTTGTGGTCTAATACGGTAGTGATATTAAAAACACACTAGAAAATGCTGGATTAGAGTTGTGGTTACCAACCCTTTTAACGCAGAAATTGGACATAACTGCTCAAAATTTTATCATTGCTAGGTTTTGAAAATAATCTGTCTTTGTTCTGCGAAAGCAGAGACATTCTCGGTGACACTTTTTGACACTTTTTTGTCACATATTTTATCAAATATCTCTTTATAGAGCAAGAATCAAATACTTTTAGAAGCAAAAAATATCAATTTTTTCTGGTGGATAATTAACATCATTACGAAAATGATCATGAAATTTAATTATGCAGCCAAAAGCTTAAATAAACCTTACGCTCATCAGAGTGTCTACACAAATAACCGATCTCGTAACATTATATACTCTTTTACTTGTTTCAGTCATTTGACTGCGGCCATGCTGGAGCACCGCCTTTAGTCGAGCAAATCGACCCCAGGACTTATTCTTTGTAAGCCTAGTACTTATTCTATCGGTCTCTTTTGCCGAACCGCTAAGTTACGGGGACGTAAACATACCAGCATCGGTTGTCAAGCGATGTTGGGGGGACAAACACAGACACACAAACACATATATATGCATATATACGACGAGCTTCTTTCCGTATCCGTCTACCAAATCCACTCACAAGGCTTTGGTCGGCCCGAGGCTATAGTAGAAGACACTTGCCCAAGGTGTCACGCCGGGGACTGAACCTGGAACCATGTGGTTGGTAAGCAAGCTACTTACTACACAGCCACAACAAACAAATATTTAGGCAAATGCTAACATATAAATATAAGAGAACTAGAAAATATGTTCTTACCTATCAAAACTGCATCTGAAATATAAAGAAAAAAATCATTAACATAAATGATAATTTTTGTTAAAAGTTAAGAGAAACAACTCTGCAATATTGGTTTCAAACTTTGGTACATAGCCAGCAGGTTCAGGGGAGGGGGAGGTCGATTACATCGATCCCAATGCTCAACTGGTACTTATTTTATCGACCCTAAAAGGATTAAAGCCAAAGTCGATCCTCGGCGGAATTTGAATTCAGAGCGTAAAAAAGGACGTGTTGGCGCTAAGCATTTTGTCCAACATGCAGTCGATTAATTAAAAACGGGAAGCATATAGTGTGTCGGGAAGAGCTTGATCTTAGATGAGTAACAAGGTGACTTGACCATACAAAGTTCAGGCTTTAACGGTTGGTGAGACTCGAAGACTGTTGTGTCGACGCCCCCAAGCGAAGAAGTAGGACTGACCAAGACATATAAACAGAGGTAGTCTGACCATGGTAGGTGTGGACTGCCAGTTGACTGACAGTTGAGTAACCGTCGTGTAGCGGTTGAGCAGAGATCATCCGAACCTGCTAGATAGCAGTAGCTTGAGACATAAAAAAGACAGATGTACGAGGTTGGAAACAAAAATCCACGATATTATTTCGATGGATCGGAAAGTGCACATAATTTCAGATTTCAAATAGATCTTTTTTTCTTTTATCTTTTCTATTACATATTTCAGTCATTGGACTACAGCCATGCCGGGGCACTGCCTTGAAGGGTCTTAGTCGAACGAATCGACCTCAAACCTCTTTTCTTTTTTTCTTTTTTGTTTAATCTGGTACTTACGTATTCTATATGTTTTCTCAGCCGAAACGCTAAGTTACGGCAACATAAACAAACCAACACCAATTACCAAGCGGTGTTGGGGAAAAACATAAACACAAAGACGCACACGCACGCACATGAACGCGCGCGCGCACATACATACACACACACACACACACACAGAGAAAATTAAAGCAAAACTTTTCATTTGATTGGGAATTCTAGAAAACCACCATATCGAAATGCTTTGCAAAGACGTTATAAAACTTCTCGCTTAATTAAGGAGGCTGAATCAAACCGACATTCTCTAGGATCAATGTGAGTGATCCCTCTCATACTCTTTTTCTTTTCTATCGCCGACAACATGACTATCCTCACAATCTGGTGGATAAATGTGCGCAGCCTAGAATCAGTTTGGAAGTATGATCACTTGATAAACGACCTCAGGCTGCTTGATACAGATGTGGTGGCCATTAGCGAGACCAAAACCTCAGGAGCGCATGCACTCGCGCCCCTTTCCAGTGACCGTGAGATATTTTCCTTTCGTGGTCTACTGGGATCGAGAGGTGGGGTGTTTAGTGATATGAAGCGGGTTGTGATAACACTGCTGAGAAGGGATGACAGCAAAAGGCAGGTTCTACTGTAGACGCACACAGACGCACACGCACATATATACACTTACACACACACACCTGAGTTCATGAGTCCACCCAATTGCAAGTTCTCGGATCAAGTTTCGATATCTTGGCTTGGTGCTACCTACTGCAGCAAACTATGAGCTGCAGTTATTTCCTTTTTTCTATAAAACCTCGAATATCTTTGAAAAAACGTCATGGATATCACTGATCTTGCTACTCTACTAGTCATAAAAACAGTTTAACTGAGTCGTTTGTCAAACTAAGTCCAAGGAATAGATGTTGTAGACCACAACGACGATATTAAGAACGTATATAAAGTCCAAAATGAATTGTAGAAATGTTCAGCAGAACGACTTATTGGTACCTGATCGAGTTGAGCTATTACCAAAGTGTCCTGACTCTGGTTACTTTTGTCTGTTACTTTTCAGGCATACTCTGTCTAGGATACAGAATTCATTGTATATTCTTTAAAAAACTGTTGGGGGCGATTTCCAGGAAAATTAATTACTATAAACAGAACGTAAAACGACAGCGTACAGGTCCCACATTGATTGATTGCTAATCGTCATTTGTAGAAGCTGATAATGTCAATATTGATCATTAGTTTTATGATCGCATGAGTGCATTTTTATGTTTTTATGTATATTAATTTTTTTAAACATGAACAGGCTTACAAGACGTGACAAAATCGTTAACTGTTTATATCAATGAAGGAAGATTATTTCCATAAGCTTCAGAACAACATCATACCTGCTAAAAAAATATAGGAAACTCAAGATAATTCGCAGAAACAGTAAATGTTATTTATTGGTTTGTCCTGGAAGAAAAGAGCTGTACCCAAAACCGTTACAGGTCCTCTATGAGCTGTGAGATTGTCGTGGCTCATATTCCTCTTAAACATTTGCAAGTTGAGCTGAAAGAAAAAGCATGTGCAAGAGAATATCAGCGGGATGTCTTTGTAGAGAGGAAGAACTGGGCCTAGTGCAGGAAACGGTGTGGGGAACACACAATAATGGATGGAAGGAAAACAGATGTGGGAATTTGGATTGCACGTAACAAGCTATCCCCAAGGAGCAGAGCTCATTGAAGTAACTGTGGGTAGAGGCAGGAATGTGTTGGCGAGTAACTTCAGACTGACGAGTCGACTTTCTTTGGATGTCCTTTCTTTGGATGTCATCTTGGAGATCGCTGTACGTAACAGCAGCACTGTCCGAAATATCAGAGAAAAAAATCCACTGTGGACGTCACTTTAGCTTTGCTGTGAGACAGTAGTTATATGGAATGAAGAATTTTCCTGGATTTGAAGAATGTAAGCGTACGCATGTTAATATTCTTACGTTATTACACCTGGAAAAGTACAGAACAAGATTTCTAGAGTAGAATTTGCCTAATTCGTCACCTCTAAAAGAAACTAAAACGTACTTAAAACTAAAATTCACGCGAACACCGGTTGTCAAAAGGTGATAGGGGTGGGGGGATAAATACAGGCACAAATACACACACGCATACACACACACACTCGATAAACACACACATATATACACACACGATGGGCTTGTTTCAGTTTCCGCCTACCAGATCCACACACAAGGCTTTCGTGGCTCGAGACTATAGAAGACACTTGCCAAAGATGACATGCAGTGGTACTGAACCCGTAACCATGTGGTTGGCAAGTAAGCTTCTCACCACACAGCCACGCCTGTGATGTGTATGTATATATATATATATATATATATATATATATATATATATATATATATATATATATATATATATATATATATATATATATATATATATATATATATATATATATATATATATATATATATATATATATATATATATATATATATATATATATATATATATATATATATATATATATATATATATATATATATATATATATATATATATATATATATATATATATATATATATATATATATATATATATATATATATATATATATATATATATATATATATATATATATATATATATATATATATATATATATATATATATATATATATATATATATATATATATATATATATATATATATATATATATATATATATATATATATATATATATATATATATATATATATATATATATATATATATATATATATATTATTATATATTATTATTATATATATATATATATATATATATATATATATATATATATATATATATATATATATATATATATATATATATATATATATATATATATATATATATATATATATATATATCATAAGATTTTTAAACTTTTAAATTTTCATATTCAAAAGAGACAGAGACTTCAAATTCGATATATCTATTTATTCACCACTCTATGTTAACATTTCTGTGCCAAACTTATCCAGTGACTGGTCCATTGGATTTAGACGTTTGGCACTTCTTCAGGAGTGGTTACCTTTCGAAAGGTAACCACTCCTGAAGAAGTGCCAAACGTCTAAATCCAATGGACCAGTCACTGGATAAGTTTGGCACAGAAATGTTAACATAGAGTGGTGAATAAATAGATATATCGAATTTGAAGTCTCTGTCTCTTTTGAATATGAAAATTTAAAAGTTTAAAAATCTTATGATATAAATATAAACTGTGAGAACGACCCTTAAGGAATCTAATTAATGATCTCCTAAGGTAAGTTCTTATGCTATATTGGTAACGGTTGCTACATCCTCTGGAAAATTATTATTATATATATATATATATATATATATATATATATATATATATATATATATATATATATATATATATATATATATATATATATATATATATATATATATATATATATATATATAGTAAATCCCCCAAAAGAACAAACACAAAAAACAACAACGCAAGGACGTGGTACATGTAATGTATTAGCAGATGCTCAGGAAAGGAAAGAAAGATGGTTTAACGTTTCGAGCAGACGCTCTTCTTCGGAAACAGAGGAAAGTTTAATAGAAGGGAAGACAAAGGAAGAAAATCGCCAACGATTCACGTGTGGTTAAGGCAAATTAAAAAATGGAGAGGACATACAATCGACAAACATGAGCCAGTAAACATTCAATTATATCTATTAATTAAATGATGGTGAACATATGTGTGAGTGACACAAATTAATAAATGAAATAAGTCAATAACTGTATAAACAGATATATATACATAGATAGATAGATAGATAGATACATACATACATACATACATACATACATACATATATACATATATATATATATATATATACATATATATATACATATATACACATCATTTGTTTCTATATATATATATGTGTGTGTGTATGTATCTTTATGCAGTTATTGACTTATTTCATCTATTAATTTGTGTCATTCACGCATATGTTTACAATCATTTAATAAATAGATATAATTCAATGGTTACTGGCTGATGTTTGTCGATTGTATATCCTCTCCATTTTCTTATTTGCCTTATAAATTTCTGGGTAAATTTCTAATTTACCCCTAGCCATACCTAATACTCAACTACGATATTGCCATACAATACTAAGCACTTGGTTATAAATACTTAGATACACATCCAGTAGTATATTGGATATTTAATATCCCTTAGACGGTTTCTTAACACATATATATATATATATATATATATATATATATGCATATATACATACATATATGTACGTACCTACATATATATGTATATATACATGCTTATATGGGTGCAGGACATAAAAAAAAAACGTTAAACACAATGAGAAACGAAAACATAGAAAACGAACTTTTTCAAACAACGAAAACAAGCAAACAGAGAAATGAGACATGCAACATAAAGAATATTCCCCTTCATCAGTTGTCCCTGTTTCATTTAGTCCGCGTTTCGAAGGTAAGGACAGAACGCGACTTCGTTGAAACAGTCCTTCCCGGAAAGCAAATTAAATAAAATTTGGGATATTTTGCGGAGTGTGAAAGTGTTAACAAGAACAGGACAGTGAGAACAAGACAGTAAAAACAAACGGTGAGGGCCGTTGAGCCAAGACGATAGAAAGATTATTATGAACGCTAGGAGGACAAGCCATGAGAGGAGACAGGCAAAAGCACATCTTGTCTTTAGGAAAGAAATGGACAGAAAGATAGATTCCCTTTCGTCACGTGTCAGCGACGAGAGAGTCAAGGAGGAAGAGTGAGAGAAAGAGGGAACGGTAAAGGGGAGAGAAGAAGAATAGGGAAAGGGTGGGAGAGAAAAACAGAAAGGATGAAGAACAAGAGAGGGAGAGAGATAGACAGAGAAGAGATAGTAGAGATAGAAGAAGAGTGCGCATCGTAATTGTTAAAATAAAACTTACTTGGTAAAGGATGCGTGGCGTTCGATCATTTAATAATATAAATAATATATAAATATATGCATATATACATACATATATGTACATACCTACATATATATGTGTATATACATGCATATATGGGTACAGGACATAAAAAAACCGTTACACGTTGATATTGAACTGCGAGAATGAGTGCTCAACACCGAATAAATATTATTTATTCATGGGATAACCAGGCTACCATTGGTTTCATGTTAAGAGAGACATCTCTGAACATAAAACCAATGGTAGTCTGGTAATCCCACAAATGAAAGAAGTGTGTGTGTGTGTGTGTGTGTGTGTGTGTGTGTGTGTGTGTGTGTGTGTGTGTGTGTGTGTGTGTGTGTGTGTGTGTATGCATGCATGCATGTACATATGTATGTATACATGTATGTAATGAAGCCAGATCTAGTAATGGCTGAATGCATTTGATACGTACGTTTCGGATCGTTACGCAATAGCTAACAAGAAATTCATCTCCCACGCAAGACCTTCTGAAGTTAAGATAATTGCATATATGTCTATATGTCTGCATGTCTGTGTGCATGCATGTATGTATGTATGTATGTATGTATGTATGTATGTGCGAAGAGGTACCAAAAAGTAACCGGAAACGTTCTCTGTGGGACAAGCCCATTGTAGTTTTGGGCTTGCGCCGCTAGAAGCCATTTTTATGCAACCCTCAGGCATCAGTCAGTCACGGGCGTCGTCCAATGTAGTCTTACTGCCACGTTGTGCACCTTTATTTTGCAGTACTTCTCCCCTGTTGGTCGATTTTTGCGATGGCTAAAACGAAGGAATAGCATGCTTTCGTGAAATTCTGTTTTCTACTGGGAAAAACGGCGGCCGAAACACTTGTCATACTTCAAACAGCATACAAGGACACTGCTATCAGCATAACACAAGTTTACGAAAGGTTTTCACGTTTTAGGAATAGTCATTTGTTGCTTGAAGACCAACTTCGTTCAGGGCCACCGTCGACCTCCCGAACGAAGGAAAACATCACGAAAATTCATGAACTGATTTTGGAGGACCGTCACTGAACAATTGATGAGCTTGTGTATCCTGGAGTTCCTGGTGTATCCTGGAATTCCTGCCAACGAATTTTGGGAGAGGAGTTGCGAATGAAAAGAGTTTCAGGAAAATTTGTGCCTTGCTTGCTCACAGAAGATCTAAAGCAATCACGATTGAATGCGCGTCGTGAACTTAAAGAACAGTTGGAAGTTGATCCGGACCATTTTTTCGAAGGTCATCACTGGTGATGAAAGTTGGTGCTACGGAATTTGCAGACGTAGAAGAAATGAAGAAAAATACGACGGAGGCGTTAAAAGGTATCACTTCGCATGAGTTCAGCGCTGCTTCAAACAGTGGAACACGCGTCTGGACCGATGCATTGCTTCAAATGGAGAATACTTTGAAAACGATAAAAGTGAATAAAATAACATTGCAAAATTTCTTTTGGGTAATCTTCTCGTATGTATGTATGTATGCATGTATGTATGTATGTATGTGTGTGTGTATGTATGTATGTATGTATGCATGCATGTATGTATGTATGTATGTATGTATGTGTGTGTATGTATGTATGTATGTATGTATGTATTATGTATGTATGCATGCATGTATGTATGTATGTATGTATGTGCGTGTGTATGTATGTATGTATGTATGCCGAGATGGGCACCGTTAATCGAAAAGATTTTCTGAGGGGCGGGAGAGGAGTTTCGGAAAATTCATAGGACCCGACATTTTCCTCCTCACAACTTTCTGGAAAATAGGTATTTTTTAATGAAATTTTAAACAAATGCCTTTCAAACGGTGTAGATTACAATTACAAAGAAATTTGGAGGCAAAATTTTTGGAAAGGAGCGATGGAGTTTCTGGAAAACGTAGTTTCGATCAGACGACCCACATAAGTTGGAACTTCTCTATTTTAACGGGTATTTTTTCCGGGTTTTCACCAAAGTCTTCAGAGTAATGGAAGGCATTTTTTCACGAAAAAATAGAAAAAAATTTGAAATTTTTTTCAATCCCACTACTTCCTCACCACCCCCAATCCGAAACGATTTTGGCCTTTTTTTTTTTTTTTTTTCCACTACGCACTTAAAACCCGTGAGAGAAACATTTTCGGTTTTAGAAAAATTGTTAATAATTTCAGAGAAAAATGCGTGGTTTAAGGGAGATCTGGCTGTTGTTTCTAGCACATCCCAAAACCTCCCTCCTCGTTTCTTTCTCACTCAATATTTTTCTCCCCACAGATAAATTTTATGGAATGATGATGAAAGTAACACACGTGTAGTCCCAACCGAACGAGGCCGAGTGGAAATTTTTACCGGTGAGTGTTAAATTATAAGGCACTAAAAGAGAATGACTCTCCCCAGACACAACAGAATATGCTTCAACACACGAACTCACATAAAGTATCTTGCAAACTTCATCCAAAAACGATATATGTGTGTGTGTGTGTGTGTGTGTGTGTGTGTTCAACTCTCGTGCGTCAGAGACGCATTCGTTGCTTGACTGCTTGCATTTTATTTGAAGTTAGGTTTGACAATAAATTAACCCATCGCAAACTGCAATAAACGGCGAGTAGCAACAATAATATCTGATTGATAAATATCAGCTGGGGGCCGTCATTAATTCTATTATTCATGTGTGACCGTGAGTGCTGACTGTAAGATATATAAGAGATCAATACATAATTCAGTCAGTAAGTTTGGTTGCCAGGGAGAGTTTAAAAGTATGATGTTTCAAACAGTAACTCAGCATAAACATTTCTTTTTTTTACTTCCCATAATTTACTGATACCGATAGACTCTTGTATCTAATTGTCGTTTTCTGCGTCACAGACACTAGCTTCTTTCCTCGAACTCCATATTTTATTCTATTGCTAGATTAATATGCCATGCAAAAACTACATAACTGCACTGTTAAAAAATTACTGAAGTATGAAGCAAAATTTATTTGTATAATTAACCAAATAGGCAATATTTCTCAGTGGCGGTGAGAACTGACCCACAACAGATTTTGAAGTACCCTAAAGTTTAATGACATCTTCCAAAAGCTTCCTCGAATACATTATGGACCTACCTGTTGTTACTTCTAATTACAAATATTTCTATGCAAGTGATATCATATTTCGATTTCTCCTTAACCCTCCCCGCCCCACATAGGTGCCATTTGTAGGCAACGTAAACACCTTAACTCTGACCGAGACGTGACAACCTAATCTCCATCAATATCTTAAATATACACCTTCTCTGCGTATGAACAACACATGAGTAATGCCCTGCTAAGTTTTATAATCCCTTAGATATCTCTCATGGCGAACTTTGCTTAGAATAATGCCAAAACTATATTCCAACAACTATGCTTTTTCTTTAGAATTAAAATATATTTTTGTCTTGATCAGTTGCTGACCTTATACAAAGCTCAAGTACGATCCACACTGAAATGTTGCTCAATTATATAGGATCATGATATCGTTATACACACGAAGATCCAAGTTCATATCGCAAAGAAAACCGCTCGGTTGATCGCCAAAGATTCATTCACTCGTTCGCTGCAGATCTCTCTTACTCAAACTCACTTAAGATATGTAGTAACGCCGTGTCTCGTGCGCATGCGTAGTCCCACGCATGCGTGGAATTCAACATCTAAGCGTTCCCGCTTTTATCATTCTCTTTTCTCGCCAGCCGGCGACGATGGCAGACGTCCAACAGCCTGTCTCCATCATTCAACTCTGGGGACAGCTCACATCAACATTCCAACGTCTCAGCAACTATGCTCTCTCACAGAAGGCGTCTCAACAGACAAGATTAAAGCTGCATATTTTCCACCATGAATAAATATTGTTGTGTTGATAGTTTGGAGTTCTGCGTTCCGTTTATTCTGATTTAATATAGGAAGCCGGTGTATAACCACTATTCCTATAGATACTTGTCTCTCTCTCTGTCTATTTTGCCGTCATTCATTCTGTATTTCAACCAGCACCTTTATCCTAAATCCTGCATTAAATGTACACCAGAGATGTCTTACCGAGATTTATATACCTTTGGGATTTTCTTATCTCCCCCTTTTCCCCTCAAAAATCGATATACCGAAGTTCAAACTATCAACTTTATCAATCTAACCGCTCTAAAAGTGCCTTCAGTAGCGTTGCCTTTCCTGTGATTAATTAATTTTAAGAACATTGTTTGATGGTTATTTTTTTTGCCAAATAAACACACCCACAGCCATATACATACATGTGGGGGGGGGGGTGAATTTGTGTTGCAAGATTCTTGATGTAAAATCGTGTGTTGTAACAGATGTTGTTGCATTTTCGGGATGGTCTTTTTTTTTTTACATGCACTATTTTATTCGTTTTCACTCGTTTATTACTGTTTTTATTCAAACTCAAATCCCATGAGAGAGATGATGGTTTTGGATCTTTCATCGTGAAGAAAATCGACGAATTGCTACCTTTTAGAGCAATAGTTTCTATCTTTATGTGAAGTGCAAACTCTAAAGCAATGTTTAAAACGTATATCAATACATGGCAGTATGATATGAACATTGAAGAAGATGATTATGTCTGTGGATATTAGAGAGAAATAATCTGATTATATACTAGATGCTTTAACATTAGCTGGAATAAAATTCTGAACACAGCTGAGGTTACACAACTTGCTGGGTATTATCAGCCTCAAACACACCTGCCCTGTTCAAGAAGACGTGGCAGAAATATGCCGGTTCTTTCACGAAAGTCTTAAAGTATTTTTTTAGAAGTAAGAAAATCTGCCTCTTGTCGTTCACACACCATAAGGACCTCATGTTGCCCTAGTAACGCACAGGCTAGCACTGTGTCTGTGACATGTCGGGATTCCAAGTTAGTAATCCCGCTTCCCCGTAATTTGTCGTTTGATTTGACTACAGGCCTGGATTAATCGAGGGGCAAAGATGAGCTTCTGGTACCGTGATTTCATTTACCCACAGCCTTCCAAGTGTTATTTGTTTCTTTCTTTATATATATTTATTTAGATGTAAAATAGAAGTAAGAAACGCTATAATTTATATATGACATTTTCCCTGCATTCAAATTTGAATTCGTCTACTGATAAAATCTCTTCAATCTGACCGACAGATATTTTAATTAATTTTTTTAAACTAAACACTTTGAAATTTCGGATACTGGTAGAATGTGTCACATAGAACAGTGTTTACTCTTAACGTTTTTGACAAAATTTTGTATTTTAGAAGTTATTTCGTGTTGAAGTTGTCGTATTTTGGATAATTTTAACCAATCAATGACGTGTATTCAGCTGAAGAAAATTACTGCTGCTGTTTGCGAACAACTTCCGATTCCACTAACGAAACCCTTTAATAACCAGAAATGTTTTTATAGCAACATAAGTTTGCTGTATCCGGGTTGATTTGAGGCTAAATAACAACAAAATTATTACTGAGACAGACCAACGACAGAGCTTGTATGTGATTGCATGACCTGCTAGAAAAAGTAGCCAAACTTTTTTTTTTATATACAGAATAAAAAAAACCCTCTATCCTGTAGAATCCATTATGTCTGGGAAGAAAGACGGAATGGTCACAGTTGGGACGTCATCCAGTAGCTTCCTGAAAAATTTGACCGTCTGTTACTATTAGCTACAACTGTCGAAGTGTTGTACCACACATGACAAATTAATTGTACTAGTGGAAAAGGACCTGTGAACAAGCTCCTAGGAGCTTCAACACGGAAACTATCCAGTATCTAGTATCCAGTCAGACTCAACTTGGGACTAAACAACAAATGACGAAGGGAACAAGACGAGGCAACGAGAGAGCCTTTGCCTGGTCGCTCGAGTTACTGGAAAGAGCAACTAAATCTTCCCGACAAAAAGAAAAATGAAATTTCCGTCTTCAAGAAAAAAAAAATAATGCAAATTTATAATGCAGCAACTTACAAAAAAAAACCCAGCCTAGATTAGTAAACAGATCCACTCCTATTTTATTCAAGACAACACCAGACCACACATCGCAAAAATGATATTTACGAAGCTACAGGAGTTGAAGTTCTCCATCATCCACCATACTCACTTGATCTTGCCCCCCACTGACTACCACTTCTTCCGGAATTTAGATAACTTTCCGATAGGAAAAAAATCTAATTCCGACTATGATTACAAGATTTTATTGACTCTAGATTGCCAAGCTTTTACAGTTCCGGGCTGGACAAGCTACCGCTGAAATGGCAAAAGTGTATTGAGAATATGGGTACATACTTTGATGAATAAAACTATTCCTAGCATTTATAAAACATTGCCAAACATCTAATGAAAAAATCGTCAGAGAGATTTTGAAACCTTAACCTGTCAGCAGTCGACAACAGTGGTGGGATAGACAGACAGGTGGACGGAGACGGGACAAAGAGAGAGAGTGAGAGAGAGAGAGGGAGGGAGAGATATAGAGAGAGAGATGGCGGTAACATGTAGTAGGTGTGCAGAATAAAACATAACTGAACGTGTGCAGCATGTTATTTCTAACGTAAAATCATTAAATATTCATTGCAGCCTCTATAATTGCCTGTTATACTGGAATAACAAGATGTAAGAACTTTAAATGTTAGCAATACAACAATGACGAAATAAGAAAGTTATTTTCTCCAATCAAAATCCGTGTTTTGCGTTTCTGCTGTTGCTAACTGTAAACAACATGGACGACGGCGACGATATTGACGATTTGTTGAATGAAGCCGAGCAATCCTTCAATTCACGATTTAAGCGTCAAAATTGCCGGTAAGCGATCAGAGTGCATATTTTTGTGATCTTATCCAATACGAATCGTATTTTTTGCATTGTTTCTTTGAAATCGAATAAGTATAAGGAAAAAGATAGT
The DNA here is from genome assembly GCF_046866305.1 of Octopus bimaculoides. Taxonomy (NCBI): domain Eukaryota; kingdom Metazoa; phylum Mollusca; class Cephalopoda; order Octopoda; family Octopodidae; genus Octopus; species Octopus bimaculoides. The sequence continues at coordinate 122,643,852 of NC_142931.1, forward strand.
ATCAGATAAGGGAAATAACTCAAAAAAGACGGGTGACAAGAAAACTTAGTACCTTGTGTGAGCATGTACATATACACATTTTATATCTATATCTATCTATATAGATATCTTCTATTACTTGTTTCAGTCATTAGACTACAGCCATGCTGGGGCACTGCTTTGAAGATTTTTATAATTGAATGAATAAACCTTAGTATTTATTTTTAAAGCCTAGTACTTACTCTAGCAATTTTTTTTGCCCAAGACACACACACACGAGTGGGAATGTATGGTGCAGCAGATCTACCTTTCAGTGCAAGCATAGTAGTCATTGAAATGGCTGGTGTTGTTGTTGTTCTTGTTGCTGCTGCTATTGTTTTGGGAACATATGATATATTATCTCTCATTAAGTTCCCATCAACTTCCCCCTTCACTGCCTTCTCTCCTATTCACTGTAAGCCACCTCCATGTTGAAACAGATTTGATTTTCCACCATCACTCTTTTATCAGACTATTTCTCTTCTATCGATACTCCTTTATCATTCTACCTCTGCTAGTCATCACTCCCTATAAATGTGACTCTTCACTGACATCTACCACTCACAAAGTTACCCATCTTTATTTCTTTTTACTACTCATTCCCTGTTACCATCATCTATCTTTATCACTGTTCATGCTGCTACTCTATTCAGTTTTCTTACCATTAACTAGCATATAACTGTCTCTTCTATTGCTCCTTTCCCTGGCATCCACTTTTATCATTCTGTTCCATATCTATATTCATTCCTTTTTTTTTTTTTTTTCATTCTCTGTGTGATTGTGTATTTGTGTTTCCATGTCTTAACATTGTGCATTAGTTTTAAATGTGAATCATCACACAATCAGTATTTTTTTATTTCCAATTTTCCATAAAAACATGTTCAACCACAGAGAAATTTTACCTTGCTTTGAAAGAAGTGAGGATTCGTAACAGAAAGGACATCCAGCCATAAAAAATCTACCTCAGTAAATTCTATCTAACCCATGAAGGTATTGAAAAATAGATGTTAAAATGATGATAAAGATGAAGCTTGCAAATTTCATCTATCAATAATAGAAATTTTCTTTTGACGACAGTGTTTCCAATATTTCTGTTGTTGATCAACTAGATGACTTACTTGCCGAAACAGATGACATTAAAGACTATAAGGTTAGTAACACAAATTGTTTACTACAAAGAAATTCTCTTCCTTACATTATTTCTTTAACATTTTTTTTTTTAAGCAAACTTTAATCTTTCTTCTTTGGATTAAGAATAATTTGTATAATAAAAGTACTGAGTTAACATGCAGGCTTCTAATTTTTTATCTTTTTTTTTATAATTTGTTCTAATAGAACACCCCAAAAAAGATATAGTTTAATTATTAAAATGACTAATTCTAGATCAGACGATCAGATTACATTACATAACAAAGGCTTTATACCAGTCATTGATTTAAATTTTAAGTTATTCTTTTCACAAATCTCCAGAGTTTGTTGAACCACTACTTAACTCCAAATTCTGATGTATTGAGAGGGGGGAAAATAAATTCCCCTTAGTTTACCAGTCTAAACATCTTTAACAAAACACTTCTCATTTGTATAACGCTAATACTGCTTACACGGAGACTACATACAGCTGAATGGACTGAACTGTCTCGTGGCCAATCAACTTGGACATAACTCAATTTAATTATTTATATCTTTTAAACATTATAAAACTTTCTTCTTAGCTTTATATCTCCGGTACAAATTTTTCAAAAATTGATTATTTTATCACCTGCCATAAATACTGAAATAAATCTTTTACATCACATTTAATGGCTGTTTTTATATTCATTCTTCTGTACTGGTACATGTTACATAGTTCTGAAAATAAATATTTGTAATACCTGTTGATTCAGATACATTTTTTGTATAACTGGATACCTTTCTATTGCAAACTACTCATTTGAGAGTAAAAATTATATCTAATTTTAAAGATAAATTGGTTTAAGAAGAAAAATGTCTCCTGCACTTCTCTTCAATACATGTGTAACATAACTATTACCCTTCTGCACTATAAATATTTTAAAATTACGAACCATTCTTTTATTGATTATAGGCTGATAAACAACAAAAAGCTGTCAACCCACATTCCCTGGATGAGGTAGTCAAGTGAGTGATTCATAATTCTTTTTTATGATGAACAAATAAAGTTTATTTGTAAATTAAGTGTATACAAAAAGGGAAGAACATATTTCCTCAAAGATTTTTTAATGATTCGGTTTAGCTATCAAAATGAACAAAATAAATTCAATAATGGGATAAAAATCTTTTACAAGAATTTTATCAGGAAGCTAGTGTGTAAAAAATTCATAAGGGGAAAAAAACCCATCATTTTTTTATTCCCAAGAATATAATTATTCATTTATATTTATATAAAGGCATTACTACAGAATAATGCCACACACTAGACTTCCCAGTTGAGTTAATTTTTTTTAAAAGGTTTGGTTTTTTTTAAGAGTTGCTTTTCCTCGCATTCGGTAAAAATGTGTTTATTTGGGAAGTCTAGTGTGTGGCATTATTCTGAAGTAATGCCCTTATATAAATAAAAATGAACAAAATATATATAATTCTATGAATTCATTGCCACAAGCTCAACCATAAACCTGTCAGAGAGTGACCAATACTGTGACAGTTTGCTTTTCTCAGCCTGACAAGCAGGAAGCTTAGGCTGAGAGCTGAACATGCCAAGTTGCCACAGGAGATGTCACAGCATGTGGCATCCCAGATGAATGGGAAAATTATACTATCAGGCCTTTCATCATCCCTGGCTCAGGCTGAGAAGGGAAATCTGTGGTGTCTAGGCATACTTTATGACTTCATTAAGGGCAGCATGGCATGGGAGGTGGCTAGCATTATGAAGGCATGACAATGGGTGGAGCCCAAAAGAATCCAGTGGATTGGCTGTGGCATTCGTGAGGCTCAGAGATCGGGAAGCCAAGCCTCAAGGAAACACTGTATACAGCCACTATCAAGCTGAGTGTCAGAATGAATGTTGGCACCACTGTGAGGCTCAGAAGCTGAACTGAAACATGCCAGATGGTGCTGGTCAAGTTGGTACACTAGCTCATCTGAGATCATGCTACACTGGATGATGTCCCATTTCTTTTGATGTCCACAGAGGAGTGACGGGGATGGACGTCAGCAGGACACAGGCTAAGCTGGTTCCATGTTGTATAGACTACCTCATGCTCCCTAATCACAGTTGGTTCAGTTGTGTTTGACAACTTTTGTATTTAAAAATATGATAGATGAGTGGTGGATGATGTGCATATGTATATACATATATATAAACAAAAGCACATTGGTAATATTTTAAAATGCAGAAAGAGTGGAATGTATAACTAAGCTTATGTATTTGTACTGTCTTTCTTTTTCTCTCTCTCTCTCTTCCCCCTCTCTCTAAGAATAAACAAGCTGTTTACTGAAGCATTCAGCATTAAAAACAAACAAGATTGTATTTTAGTTTCATTGCTTGTTAACTTCATGTCTTAAAATAAATGCAACCAGTGAAACAGATTTTTTTAACTATTATATTGATTCAAGTGATATGGCTAAGCTTCATACTTTCATATGTGATTAGAACATTTTGAACATAACATTACACTACTCTAAAAAGAGACTGTGCCATTGAATATATTTTATGTGTTACAGATGTTTCCCCGTCTACCTTGCTGGAAGTCATTTTCCCTGTGGTTTAAGTAACATCTCTAAAAAACTGTATGTATGCTGAAATGTTTTCTTTGATATTTTACAGTCTTGCAAAAGTTTGTTTCATTCCTCATTCATAATTCTATTGAAACAGGTCTTGTTATAATGAAAGGTCAATATAAAGATCCTCGCTTGGGAACAAAAACAAAATTAACCAGCCTGCGGTGGGGGGGGGGGGGGTTAACAAGTGTGTGGAAAACGAATATGAACAAAAAAATGTGTGCTGACGACCCTGGGAGGATGGGGATGGGACTTTCGGAAAATTTACAAGATCCGATTTTTCCATCATAAATTCGGGTAAAATGGATATATATTAATTTTTTTTTTTTTTATTTACGGAATCCCACGTTTTTGGTTATGGAGGATCCGATTCTGAAAAAAAAAAAACATTTCAAAAATCGCGTTTTCCAGTGTTAACAAGTATGTGGAAAACGAATATGCAAAAAAAAAAATCCGCGCTGACGACCCTGGGAAGTGGAGAGGGGACTTTCGAAAAATTCACAAGATCCGATTTTTCCGTCATAACTTCCGGTAAAATAGATATATATTGATCTTTTTTATGGAATCCCACGTTTTTTGGTTATTGAGGATCCGATTCTGAAAAAAAAAATTTTCAAAAAATCGCATTTTCAAACTTTCAATTACCCCCACCTCACCCCTCCTTATTTTTCACTTTTCCCGGAAATTTTTTTTTTTTTTTGCGAAATACGTAGAAAAATACGAAGATTACGAGATTCTGAAAAGAATTTGTGTTTATTTTTTCCATATTCTTAATCTCCGTATTTTCCCACGTAGGTTGATGGAAAAAAAAATTCGAAAAAAAAGTTTTTAAAAACACTTTAATTTCACATGAATACTTTGTCATATTACTGCGGGAAATTACTCTGAAAGAAATCTTTGCAGAAATGTTAGTAGATTGATTGCATTATGTTGTCGCAGTTTTGTGAGATTTGGCTGTTATTTCTAGCATGTAGATAGCCTGCTCGAAGGCCTGAGAGAAAAGTGAAAAATAAGGAGGAGGGGGGGGTAATTGAAATTTTGAAAATGCGATTTTATGAAATTTTTTTTTTTCAGAATCGTATCCTCCATAACCAAAAACGTGGGATTCCGTAAAAAAGATCAATATATTAGCGGAAGTTATGACGGAAAAATCGGATCTTGTGAATTTTCCTTAAGTCCCCTTCCCACCCCAGGGTCGTCAGCGCGCATTTTTTTTTTTTTTTTTTTTTTTTTTTCAATATTCGTTTTCCACATACTTATTAACACCCTGCAGGCTGGTTAATTTTTTTTGTTCCTGGGTGAGGATCTTTATATCGATCAAAACGTGGGATTCCGTAAAAATGGGCATTGTGAAATTCCCCCCCCCCCCCCCTTTCCCCCCAACTTCTTCGATTTTGACTTTTTGTAACCCTAACACCCTAAAACCGTAACCGTAAGTACAGAAATATTTTGAAATTTTTGTCAGAATCACGATGTCCGTATTTTTCCGCATCTTTAGAAACAAAAAATTCTTTAAAAAAATTTTACAAAGATTTTTGGAAATTTTTTTCAGAATCATAATCTCCGTATTTTTCCGCATATTTTGAAAAAAAAAATTCGGCACTGTCATGGTATTAGCTGTCAGAAATGAAAGTAGAAAAATCCAAACAAGGAATGTTACTGCTGGTTTGAGTTGAAATCTGTTTCTTTGGCTACTGACTGGCCGGAGCTATCTGTCTGTCTCTGTCTGTCTCTCTCTCTCTCTCTCTCTCCCTCGTAGAATTTAAACAAATGAAATTCAGTTTAAACTTTATAAATAAATATATTTTTGCATTATTCATTATTGTTTTTAAAAACAAATCACATACACCAATCAGCACCACCAATGACCACCACACGTAATCCAAAGTTGGAATTAATCACCGCGATATTGCCATCGCCACCGCTACAACAGAAAATAGTATTAATTGGCTTAAGAGACATGGACTTTTAAATACCCCAAAAATATGCCCCTCGTGTGGAGCTAGCATGATGGAAGTAGCCAAAAAGTTTTTTTTTCTAATTTGATAAATTCTACGGAAACAAACGAAGGTGGACGAGTGATAGAGAGATAGACAGACAGACAGATAGATAGATAGAGATAGAGAGATAGACAGACAGACAGATAGATAGATAGCTCCGGCCAGTCAGTAGCCAAAGAAACAGATTTCAACTCAAACCAGCAGTAACATTCCTTGTTTAGATTTTTCTACTTTCGCTTCTGGCAGCTAATACCATGACAGTGCCAAAAATTCTGAAAAAAGTTTTTAAAATTATGGAAATGGGGGTGCGGGTGGTAATTTAGATATGTCGATTTTTGTTAATTTTTTTGCCGATTCGTATTCCCCGTAGCCGAAAGGGGGGGGGGGTTAAGAGTGTTTTTTTGGGAGTGGGGGCGGAAGTCTTGCCCAATATATATCCATTTTACCCGAAGTTATGACGGAAAAATCGGATATTGTCAATTTTCCAAGAGTTCCCCGTCTACACATGGTTGTGCACTGGTAGATAGAAAATTTATCTGCCTCTTATCTCTGTAAGCGATCGCTAACAGATTTCCTTTCTGCCGTTGGATTATTTCACCCCTTTTTTTTTAATTTTGCATTTTTTATATCCAACGGCAGCCCAATTTCTACTAGCAATTACTGTAGCACACGTATATGTTGCCACAGCTTCTAAATCCACCGCAAGTTTGACCGAACTAAAACACTGGTCAAAAAATAATATACGGCCCTGGTTATAGTATGGAAGTGATAAATTCCAGACCACATCGTACCCTAGGCCATGTTGTATAAAAACTAAATCCACAGCAGTACCCAGTGTTTGCTTCACAAATTTTCCAAACTTTGATCCCCACCATTTCGTGGGCTTTCCTGGCATATACTGTCGGAAGCGTACCCTTCCTTTATACCCCACCATGCCCTCATCGACGGATAAGTATCTCACAGGGTTGTAAAATGTTTTATATGCATTTTGAACGCAGTCGATGAGGGGTCTTATTTTAAATAAGGGATCAAAGTTTGGTTCTCCACGTACTGGAGTACTGCTAGTGTCTCTCACAAGTAAATACTGGTTCAGTTTCATAAATCGTATTCGGGTCGGCATAACTACAGGGTTTTACCCCCCAGACTTTGGGAGGTCATAACTTTCAGAAAAATGAATATTTTTTAATGACCTCCCAAAGTCTGGGGGGTAAAACCCTGTAGTTATGCCTTCGGGTCTACTGGAAACATACTGATCGCCAAAAGGTCCCTGATTACTCCAGTAATTTGTAATCCTAGGTAACTAATACCCATAATAATATTTATGGCAAAAAATGCCCGTATTTCTTCTATGGTTGTAGGGAAACCGCAAGCTATCTTTTTTCCAGTTTGTTTACATACTGCGTAACAGTTTGTTTCTGCAGTGATCGCTTCAAACAAGCATGCTGGAAAAAATAAGAAAAAGTCTAATGGTTTTGCTTCCTCAAAAAAATTGTTAATAAAAACATTTTTTAAGTCTTTACTCCATTCTGGTGTAAAATTGTCCTCGCTGTCGCCGCTTTCAGTGTATTTAGAACAGCTGGTTTAGGATACAGAAATATCCGATTCATTTTCGTTTACCACGTGCTTTTGTACTTACTTCATTCATTCTCGATATCTCCATATCTTTTGTTGAAAAGCCTTCAAATTCGGAATTACTGCTTGATAACATGAAATTCCTCTCCATTTTCAAAGCTGAAAAAAATCAATGCCGAAAAAATGTGGAAAAAAAAATCTTCCAAAATTCACAGAGTTCAAATATCACGCCAAACAACATCGGATATAATAATTCAACTATTTACAAAGTGAAATCACGTGTTTTTACGAATGTACTACCAAGACTTGTGTTCAAATTTACATTTAAATAACAATGGGTACTCTCGGCCGGCTACGGCCCGGTTGGTCTTAGGAACCATAAAATTTTTCGGCCGGGGTGGTCTTAGGAACCAAAAAACTTTTCAGCCGGCTACGGCCAGGTTAGTATTGAAAGGCTAGCATAGCCTCAAATCTAATAACAGAAACAAGTAAAATAGAGCATACAGTTGATAAAATATATTAGCTGGGACATGAACAATGCAACAATTAGAAATCCAGTTACCTTAACAGTGGACTGATGAATACACCAAATATAATGTTGTTCTGTTCTTGTGTATACTATGTAGAAAGCTGTATTTATGATTTCTATCTGGAAGTCTCATTATAATGAGATTTTCTTTACAGTGAATTTTTTAACACATCATCAACTAATCTATAACAAAACTTCATGTGTATAATACTGTTGCCATCTCAATTTCTGTCCAGCACATGCAAGCATGGAAAAGTGGACGTTAGAATCATCATCATCATCATCGTTTAACGTCCGTTTTCCATGCTAGCATGGGTTGGACAGTTCAACCGGGTTCTGGGAAACCAGGAGGCTGCACCAGGCTCCAGTCTGATCTGGCAGTGTTTCTACAGCTTGATGTCCTTCCTGACCAACCACTCTGTGAATGTAGTGGGTGCTTTTTACATACCACCGGCACAGGGGCTAGAGTGGGCTGGCAATGGCCACGATCGGTTGGTGCTTTTTACGTGCCACCGACCACGTTCGGATGGCGCTTTTTATGTACCACCGGCACAAGGCTCACAACTACAATTTCCATTTGATTTTCATTTTGATGTTGATGTACTTGACTCAATAGGTCCCCTCAAGCACAACAAGTCGCCCTACGATCCAAGGTACTTTTGAATGGGCTGGGGCTGGTTATACGAAACTGGTGTAGGATACAGCCGTGAACTCACTTTATTTGCCGGGTCTTCTCAATCACAGCATATCTCCAGAGGTCTTGGTCTTTCGTCATTGCCTCTGTGAGGCCCAACGTTCAAAGGTCAAGATTGACCACCTCATCCCATGTCTTCCTGGGTCTATCTCTACCCGGAGATGATCATCATGAATATTATGATTGTACTATAAAAGCATGAACACTTAGAAATGGAATTTTAACATCAGAGTATTAAAAATGGTGTTATATGATAGTAACTTGAAGATAAATAATTACAGCTGGTCCAGTGAATAAAGTGTTAGCTTATATGTGAAAACGATAACAATGACGATGATGATGATTATAGAATATTATTTCATTCTTTTTACTCAAGGTCATGTGACAAACTACGTTGCACATCTTGTGACATGAAAGTGTTATCATTTGAAGACTTTGCATGGCTCTCTTCACTTGATTATCTTTTCTTGAGAAATAACTTCCCCAATTTCAAAGAACTAAGATCAAAACTAAAGCCACAAAATGGTTTGTAATATCTTTTTCATTTATTTTTATTTTGGAGTTTTTTTTTAACTATAAAGAAAAAAAGAATTGCTATAACCAGATATTTTTTGCTCTTAAAGAAAAAAACTCTAAAAAGTTAAAAAGATAGAAAATAATTTAACAATAGGCATAGGAATGTCTGTGCGGTAAGTTGCTTGCTTACCAACCACATGGTTCCGGGTTCAGTCCCACTGCATGGCACCTTGGGCAAGTGTCTTCTACTATAGCCTCAGGCCGACCAGAGCCTTGTGAGTTGATTTGGTAGACAGAAACTGAAAGAAGCCCATCGTATATATATATATATATATGTGTGTGTGTGTGTGTTTGTCCCCCCAACATTGCTTGACAACCGATGCTGGTGTGTTTAAATCTCCGTAACCTAGCAGTTTGGCAAAAGAGACCGATAGAATAAGTACTAGGCTAACAAAGAATAAGTCCTGGGGTCGATTTGTTCGGCTAAAAGGCGGTGCTCCAGCATGGCCGCAGTCAAATGACTGAAACAAGTAAAAGAATATGCTTTACTTATATGCACAAATTAACTAAGATAAAGAAATAACATGCAGTCATTTCATATATAACACTTTCAAGGTTAAAACAGGCACTCGTTTCGCTATGCTCATTTATGAACCCTCCTGCTTCTATATTTAGAAAGTATCCAGCTGATCTAGAAATTGTTGAAGATTAGTTAAGGTATTTCTTTGTACAAAACTTCACATAGAAAGAGCATGTCTGCATGAGAAGTATACAAAAGAAAAAGCTGTTGCATTTTGCCCCAAGAGAAGGCAAATAATCTGCTTACTGGCACACAGATCTCTCTCCAACATAATATCAATTGCTAATGTATATAATCACTATATCCATGTTGACAATGTAAAACTAATTTTTTAAAACTTTGCTTATAAGAATATACCAGACTGATTGACCTATTAATTAACCACCATTTCTTATTAACTAAACTATATTCATGTGTCAAAATGTTATCTTTAGTATATTAATCCCATATTCCTTATAAATGTTAACCCCAAATAACTTGCACTGTTCTTAAAGCTATGAAGTGGTAACTAATATTTAAACAAACTAGTGTATAAGGATATTTCCAGAGGCAAAAATTATATTATGATTACAGTAGCAAAATGTGGTTTCATTGAGCTCAGATACAGATGTGTATAAAGTTAAATACATATATTTAAAAAAAAAAAAGAAACAAGGGTACAGAATATTATTTCAGTTTTATATAAGCAACTTCCCATATGATCATTCATTCAGGTTGTTGTTGTTGTTGGCACTCCGTCGCTTACAACGTTGAGGGTTCCAGTTGATCCGATCAACGGAACAGCCTGCTTATGAAATTAACGTGCAAGTGGCTGAGCACTCGAAAGACACGTGTATCTTTAACGTAATTCTCAGGGATATTCTGCGTGACACAATGTAACAAGGCTGACCCTTTGAATTACAGACACAACAGTAATAGTAAGTAAGAGTGAGAGAAAGTTGTGGTGAAAGAGTACAGCAGGGTTCGCCACCATCCCCTGCCAGAGCTTTTAGGTGTTTTTCGCTCAATAAACACTCACAACGCCTGGTCTGGGAATCGAAACCGCAATCCAATGACCGCGAGTCCGCTGCCCTAACAACTAGGCCATTACGCCTCCACTTCAGGTTGTGTACACATTAGTTTAAGCATAATATTAAACTGAATAGTTGTTTCTTTTTTTGTTTTTAAGAACTGGAATATTAACTCTGAATGGAGGGGTTGAATAGTTTGAATCTGAAGCAGCTCACCTCCTAACACCTTTCCTCTACATGCACAAGGCCTGAAATTTTGGGGAGGGAGCTAGTGCTTGACTGGTACTTATTTCACTGACCCTGAACAGATGACAGGCAAATTTAACCTCAGTGGAATTGATCCTTTGGATTGTTACAGACAACATTACAAGAAACCAAGAATAAATAAAAAGTTATTAAAAAAAAAAAAGGACTCTCTTTTACTTGTTTCAGTTATTTGACTGTAGCCATGCTGGAGCACCGCCTTTAGTCGAGCAAATCGATCCCAGGACTTATTCTTTGTAAGCCTAGTACTTATTCTATCAGTCTCTTTTGCCGAACCGCTAAGTTACGGGGACGTTAACACACCAGCATCAGTTGTCAAGCGATGTTGGGGGGGACAAACACAGACATATACACACACACACACACACATATATAAATATACATATATATGACGGGCTTCTTTCAGTTTCCGTCTACCAAATCCACTCACAAGGCTTTGGTCGGCCCGAGGTTATAGTAGAAGACACTTGCCCAAGGTGCCACGCAGTGGGACTGAACCCGGAGCCATGTGGTTGGTAAACAACCTACTTACCACACAGCCACTCCTACACCTATGGGAAAACTTTATTTGAACATATTTTGTGAAATAAATGTGTATGATGTTAATATTTGAGGATTCTAACCATTACTTCTTAATTTTATTTTCTCTACAGGTTCTAGAGCCTATTGTTGTCAGTGCTCTTGGCAAACAATAAACACGTTGTCACTTTTGAAACAACTTGAGACAAAATGGGTTTGTGGTCAGCATTGATTATTTATGATTGTAACAATCAAAAACAACATTCAATCAAGACTAATTGGCAGTAGTACATAAAATTGATGAAAACTTTGTTAACAGTTAAAAAATTTCCTTTTTTTTCTCTTTTGTTTATTTTCCTTTTTTTCAAAATTTTATCAGAATATAAAACATGATAGAGTATAGATATTGAATGTCTAATTTATTTCATTATATATATTTTCTGCCTTTATTATATATGGTGGCTGGCAGCCTTGATAGAGTGTCAGACAAGATACCTCATGATATTTAGTAATACATCTTTACATTCTGGGTTTAAATCTCAAGACTGACTTAGGATAAAACAAGCACCAGTAATATACTGAGAGTCAATTGATTTGCGTATGCATATGCATTTCCCCAATGAAATTGTGGCCTTGTGTCAAGAATGAAAAATATCAATATCTTTTAATATTATTAGTAATTCCCTGTTGGTCTAAATGGTAACATCATCATCATCGTTTAACATCCATTTTCTATGCTGGCATGGGTTGGACAGTTCAGCTGGGGTCTGGGAAGCCTGGAGGCTGCACCAGGCCCCAATCTGATCTGGCAGTGTTTCTACAGCTGGATGCCCTTCCTAATGCTAACCACTCCGAAAGTGTAGTGGGTGCTTTTTATGTGCCACCGGCACAGGGACCAGAGGAGCTGGCATCAACCTCTATTGGATGGTGCTTTATATGTGCCACATTTGGATGGTACTTTTTACGTGCTACCGGCATGGGGATCACAACTACAGTTTCCATTTGATTTGATTCCGATATTGTTGATGTTGACGTACTTGACTCAATAGGTCTCCTCAAGCATGGCATGTCACCCTACGATCCAAGGTACTTTTGAGTGGGCTGGTTATGCGACACTGGTGTAGGTTACAGCTGTGGACTCACTTTATTTGCCGGGTCTTCTCAGTCACAGCATACCTCCAGAGGTCTCGGTCTTTTGTCATTGCTTCTGTGAGGCCCAACATTCGAAGGTCATGCTTCACCACCTCATCTGGGTCTCCCTTTACCCCGGATGCCTTCTACTGTTTGGGAGTGGCTCTTCTTCACACAGCTCTCCTCGTCCATGACCATACCAATGCAAACATCTCTTGCACACCACATCCGATGCTTCTTATGTCCAACATTTCTCTCAGGGTGCTTACACTCTGTCGTGTGTGCACACTGATATTACACATCCAGCGGATCATGCTAGTTTCATTTCTTTCAGGCCTATGCATGTCTTCAGCAATCACAGCTCATGTTTCACTGCCGTGAAGCATGGCGGTCCACACACATGCATCATACAATGTACCTTTCACTCTGAGCAAGAGGCCCTTTGTCACCAGTAGGGGTAGAAGCTTTCTGAACTTTGCCCAGGCTATTCTTATTCCAGTGGTAACACTCTCTGAGCATCCATCCCCACTACTAACTTGGTTACCTAGGTAGCGGAAGCTATCAACTACTTCTAGTTTCTCCTCCAGGCATGTGACGGAGTCTGTTTTCTGAGCATTTGTGGTGTTTATTGCCCCAGTGCATCTGCTGCACCCCTTATGTGTCCATAGCTTATGCTGGGTACATCTAATGGAGTTTCTACCTACACCTTTTCTACAGATCGAGCAGGGCCACCTACCTGAAAGGGTGTGTGATGTGTTCACCTTCCTACTAGAACTTTGGTCTTTGCAACATTGACTCTAAGGCCCTAAACCTTGGTTCCAAACTTGAAGTTTCTTCTCTAGTTCTGGTAGTGATTCTGCTATGAGGGCCAGGTCATAGAGCAGTTTCCAGGGGTAACCTGTCTTGAATTCCTCTGTTATTGCTTGGAGGACTATGATGAATAAGAGGGGGCTGAGGGCTGATCCTTGGTGGGCCCCTACTTCTACCTGGAATGCTTCACTATACTCATTTCCAATCCTAACCCTACAGACGGCATCTCTGTATAGGACTTGCCTGTGAGGATCCTAGCTGAAGCTCCTTTCCATCTTATCTCTTGTATGCAGCATACATAAACCCGTCTCCTTTCAAGCATCTCTACAATCTCACTAGACCTACCTTTCAGTGTGCCAACATTGACAGTGCCAACTCTGAAAACTGGGAAGGGAATGTGGGGTGAGGCTTAGGGAGGAGAGATGTTATTCAGCACCTGAAAAGGAGGAGGTTGTCGTGTTCGTTTTTTAGGCAGGCTTTATCTGTTCTCGCTTCCGACCTGACAACATTCAAATGTGTTAAGATTATTGCCCCTACTGGAGGTAGGAGCAGGTGTTAGCGGTGTTGTAAGCATAACCATTATGGTCATCGAATAACGTAAATTTAAGCGGTGTAGCAAAATATGGATAATCCAATGTTAGATTATGAAGGAGTCAGCTAAAACTGGTTGTGTTTGTCCAGGAAGAGGGAGATTGCAGGTATGATGGAGGGTACCACAGTGGGGGAGGGTTCAGACAGAGAGAGACGAAACAAGCACAGAGAAATCATAACTCATTAGTTCCTATGAGTAGATGCACCACTTTAAGATAGCAAGTTATCCCCAAGCTTGAATGCTTTGTCCACCCTATGTATGTATGTGTCTGTGTATATATGTGTATGTATGTACATACATACACACACTGTGTGTGTGTGTGTTTATGTCTCCTTGTTATGTGATGGTTGCAAAGGAACATCACCATCATACTGTCATTCATTTCCAATCTTTTGTGAAAACATGTCCAGGGAAATGGGTATGGTTTGACAACATGAAGGTCATTTAACCACAGAGCATCTGCCCCAATGAATCCCATCTGACCTATGTAAGCAAGAGAAAGTAGATGCTTAAGCAAAAAAAAAAAAAAAAAAAAAAACATCCATGTAATTATTATATTTGTGAAACTGTAAGAAAAAGATAAAGAATCTGAAATGATCAAATGCAACATTTATAGTAAACTGAGTCGACACAGATATTCATAGATTTATTAATAATCATGAAATGATTGTATTCCAATAACCAATGGGAATATCATACATTAGACAAACCTTGGAATTAATGGAGCAAATAGGAAATATGTCCGATGGGCAAAGTTTGAGAAGAATATTGTGTTGGCTTTGGCATCACTAGACATTGAAGATGCAACGGTGGAAACAATCTAAACAGCTTGATCTTTTATGGCAGCTTTATACAATAGACCAAAGCATCAGCATTATATTCCCACAACAGTTGGTTTCTTAATCACAAAATATCTGATCATGCCAAACTGCAACAAAGAAAGAAAGGGTCATAAAGAGAAGTTATTGTAACAGAGCAGACTAAATTCATGTTTAGTAAACAACCAACCAAAATACCAATAATAGGGTAAAATAGCGTAAAGACCCCCTTCAGGCATGAATGACAGTG
Source organism: Octopus bimaculoides (assembly GCF_046866305.1). Lineage (NCBI taxonomy): Eukaryota > Metazoa > Mollusca > Cephalopoda > Octopoda > Octopodidae > Octopus > Octopus bimaculoides. Next base: position 122,658,890 of record NC_142931.1, read on the forward strand.
GCATTGCACCTACAAAATTCCCCTCCAGTGCACAAATCTGGGCAAGATTGTTTTTGTGGAAGGCTAGCAGTTGCCCATGTATACCAGCCTCCCATCTCTATGCCACTAATGTTATCCAAGGGAAAGGCAAAGGCCAATACAGCTTAGCACCAGTGACATCACAACTCATTTCTACAGCTGAGCGAACAATGTGAAATAAAGTGTCTTGCTCAAGAACAACACACTGCCCAGTCGAAGAACCAAATACACAACCTTGTGATTATGAGCCCAATGTTCTAACCACTGAGTCATGTGTCTTCACAATAAGAAACAATTTAAAATAGGTTAAAAAAAAAAACATTCAAATTGTATTCTTAACTTAATAATTTCATTTCATTTTAAGAAAACTTTGAACAATATAACCTTTTCAAATTATTTTGCTCTGAAGAAGAGGAATGTTAAGCTTTTCCTTTCCCTCACATTAAACCAATTTATTCCACTTTAGAACTGTTGCAAACACAAATTAGTTTAACCCTTTTGATACCAACCCACCTGACACAGACCCTGGTTCCATGATACACACTTCCTGTTTTGAAGTTATTTTCATTAAAATTTCATGCTAATTTATGTTCCAAATATCAGTTTATTAATAACAAAGTTATTTTACTAGAATCTTCTTTATTTTCAAAACTAATCTAAACAAAGGCAATGTGTTCAAACAGAAATAATGTAATAAGGTCAAACACACAATGCTAAAAATTACAATGTTTTAATAAAGAATGAAATCAAATCACTCATTTCTAAAATGCATATATTTACACAGACCAAATTATATTAACTCAAGCTTTGTCTTGTTTTTAATGCCTCTTCCCAATTACAACCATAGTTACATATTTTCTGAAAAAGGTCTCTTTTATTCATAGTGTTTATTGATGCAACTGCACCTTACAACTTGTTAGGTTCCCTGTTTTTGACACTAGCCCATACAGCTGGAGAAAACATGATTTATTTTAGAAGTGTACCGTGATAGGTATATTATCAAAATTTGAGGACTGATCTTTGGTGGACCCCTACTCCTACCAGGAATTCTTCACTGTACTTGTTGCCCACCCTCACTTTACTGACAGCATCCCTGTACATGGCTTGTACAGCTCTCACTAACCACTTATCTATCCCAAGTTTCCACATTGACCACCAGATAAGGGATCAGGGAACCCTGTCAAAGGCTTTCTCCATGTCACCGAAAGCCAGGTACAGAGGTTTATCTTTGGCTAGGTATTTCTCCTGCAGCTGTCTTACCAGAAGTTCGAATTTTTGTATACGTTTATAATGTGAAGGTGCGTGCAGCCTAATGTTTAGGCTGTTGCACTCACAGATGCTAGATCGTGGGTTTGATTCCTTGATTGAGTGGCGTGTTGTGGTCTCGAGCAAAACACTTCATTTCACATTGCTCCAGTCCCTCTTCGATCGTAGGGGGGGGGGGGCTGTTGGCCTGTTTGCCTAGCCAGTGGGGTGGCATCATTTGAAGGCTAAAACAATGCAAAAAGCACATTGTGACTAGTGATGTGTAACAACGATAGCTTGGTCGGTCACATGACCACATGATGTACAAAAATACCATGAACTACTAAACAACTATATCAAACAACTAGACAACTCTTTTGAGACAATCTGCTAATTAATTTTTCTATCTCACTAGATTTAAGTAAGTAAAGCTATTTGTTTCAAAAACAATTTCGACAAGCATCAATACTGCTATTCATACCACCACAGAAACCCATTTACCTTTCTGTGAATGGTTCAATTCACAATAGAACAATATATCATCATCATCAATAAGAATATTAAAGTTCACAAACCTATCAATCAAGGATTCACGCATGCTGGTTGTAATATTGGTTGGCTGTGCTCCCTCTCCTAACTTAAAGACACTTTCTATCACTGATATTTCTGTACTGGTTGTGTCAAGACCACAGAAGGCTGCCCAATCATTAACAACCATTCCTCCACCAATAATATCACTGCCTCGGTTTACTGTACCAGCCTGTAAATGATATGCAAAAGAGTTTGAAAAATAAAACAAATTAACCAGAATTAAAATTTAAAAGCAGCACGTCAACAGAAATTTAGGACAGTAGAGTGTGATTTGACTGTTATTTCTCAGATGTCGAGCCTTAAAAATACAATCAATCTCTCTCATATACATATATAAATTCTTTTATTCTTTTACTTGTTCCAGTCATTTGACTGCAGCCATGCTGGAGCACCATCTTCAGTCGAACAAATTGACCCCAGGACTTATTCATTTATTCTTTGTAGGTCTAGTATTTATTCTATCGGTCCCTTTTGCCAAAGCACTAAGTTACAGGGACGTAAACACACCAACATCAGTCGTCAAATGATGGTCGGGGAACAAACAAATACATATATATACACAACGGGTTTCTTTCAGTTTCCATCCACCAAATCCACTCACAAGGCTTTGGTTGGCCCATGGCTATAATAGAAGACACTTACCCAAGGTGCCATGCAGTGGGACTGAACCCGGAACCATGTGGTTGAGGAGCAAGCTTCTTACCACGCAGCCGACAGTGTAGTTTGCAAACACATGGTCTTGAGTTCAACCTCACTACTTGGCACTTTGAACAAGTGCCTTCTACTATTGCAGGAAGTCAACAAATGCCTTGTGAGTAAAATTGGTAGATGGAAACTGCATGTGTGTGTGTGTGTTTGTATGCGTTAACAGTGTTCACTATGATATACTCAGTAATATCTCAAGAGTTTACGGGGCCCAACACAGATGTACCAACATCTGTAAGTCTCTGTATAGGAACTTGCAGTGTTACGTGACAACTAGCAGCAGAACCACCAATATGTTGTAAACTGCAACCAGGGTGAGAAAGGGTTGCATCTTGTTGGCTTTTCTGTTCTTTATAATGACTGATTTCATTATGTGGAAAGTGATGGATAGCACCAGTTTTGGAATAATGTAGGGACTGGGCAAACTGACAGATTTGAATTTCACAGACCAATTAGCATTACTAAGCTCTGATTAAGATACATTGCAGGCCATGACAGATAGCCTATACAGTTTGGGAGTGAAAGTTGGTCTGCAGATTAGTACTGAAAATTTCAAGGCCATGTCAACTGGTAGAGCCCAAGCACAACTTGTTAATCTAAGACAAGACAAAATCAAGTATGTCAATAAGTTTGCATATCTTGGAAACTGTATTTTCAACTCAGATGATGCAGAAGTTGATGTCAAAATCAGGATAGGTAAAGCAACATCACTATTCCAATGCCGTCATCCGATATAGAGATCAAAGACCATCAATAGGAAGACTGTACTCATCTATTGTTATACCAACAGCCATCTATGCATGTGGAACCTGGAAGAAGACTGCAAAGATCTCTGATATGCTGGAGGTGTTCCATAAATGCTGCCTTCTTTCATGTCTTTTTTAAAGAGTGCAATATAACATACACCTGAAATGTTAGATTGGGTCAAAAAAAAAAAATATTGGGATAAACCAGCTACACAAGTCAGGTAATCAAGAAACTAATAGAATCACATAAAACTTTTACTGACCACTAAAGGAACTTGAAGTAATGAAGATAATTCATCCTGGTCTTCAACTGTTGTGCGCGGATGGACCTGGAACAAATTGAATAAGAACTCATTAGTTTGGAAGCATTACATTTCAGGCTACGGAAATGGCTCCTGCTCCTGAATGCTAGTTGGTTGTGTACTTCCTCTGGTATATCCACCTGACACTCCCATCTCTTTTCCTCTTACCACCCATACAGAGTCTCAGTTTTTCACCTTACACACACACACTAACCACTGACTAGTTTTGCCTTCCTAGAACGTCAACTCTTAGGAATCCCTTCCTTATTCATGTTTTAGTTTTTTTTTTACAGTTGGTGACTTGCAGTTGTTCAAAATGAACATTATCAAATCAATCTCACCAGTTTTGTCAGGAGTGTCCAACTCAAAGGTGCAAATTCTTCTTCCTGATGAAACTATTAGATTTTAAAAAATACATAGGCATGGCTGTGTGGTTAAGAAGCTTGCTTCCCAACGATACGGTTTCAGGCTCAGCCCCACTGCACAGCACCTTGGGAAAATATCTTCTACTAGAGCCCCAGGCCAAGCAAGGCCTTATGAGTGGATTTGATAGGTGGAAATTGAAAGGAGTATCATGCATGTATATGTATGTTGCTTTGTCTTAAAGACTACATGGTGGTTATAAATGAGCACTGTTTGTTCCCAATCTTCCATTACAAATATATCTGACCACAGGGAAATATTACCCTTTTTGGAAACAATTGAAGGTTGACATGAGAGGAAAGGTATCTAGTTGTAGCAAAGTTGTTTCAACAAATTTCATCTGACCCATGCAAAGATGGAAAAGGGTGTGTTAAAATATGTTGAAACAATGATGATGCTAATGACAATATTCTTAGTTTTACAGGAGCATAAATATGTTCTGCCAAAAACTGCTATAAATGTCTAGAATTAACTGCTGCAGAGATAAATCAGAAAAGCTTTAAGGCTGTTGGAAGCATTTAAAGATATGCTAAAAGACAACTATTTTATTTACTCATCTTACCAACCAGATAATTTCAAAAACAAACTTTTCAATGACTAGAGAAAGAGCAGTAAAAATATTAATTTCTCTGGAACAAGAAAGGTGCATCATTTAGAGTGGTAACTGGTGAATAAAGCTAGTTTTTACAGTAGTAGGCAGATACATAAAGACAATTTTTCACTTAGAATAAATGTAAATCAGTGTTGAAGTAATAGATGAAACATTTGTAGAAGCCTTTATGCAATAGCTCAATCTGCTGAAAATAGCAACCAAATTATCTCAATCCACACTGTGTCACTACAGAAAAAGGAGACATTGGCCACTGACATTCTAGATATTACAAAATACAAAAGAAAGATGTTAACCATTCTAAAATTAATCACAATGTTTAAGCAATTTGTATTTATTGACAAAAATTTAATTTGTGAACACAAACTAAAATTGAAACAACTGTAATATATAATTTTACAGTCCCATTTTGAGGATGCCAGATATGTAAATGAATTAAAACTAGGATTAAATATTGATCACTGACATGGAACTCTACAATCAATAACATGAAGAAAATTATCTAAAATAGACTGTAGCTCAACATAAGAGAGATACCAAGAGGGCAATGAGATAAAGTGTACAGAAGACAAGTATAACTTTAAAAAATAATAATGATAAATCAATTTACATTAAACGAGGAGGAACAGCTAATGATGTAATCATGATCTCAAGGATGTAGTCTTCTAAGATATTTCAGTCTCACTTGGTAACTTTTGTTGCCAACTGGAGTAATACAGAACAAGCAATAACAGACTGCTATTAATTTTATAGTGGACTGAGTATATTTAAGAACTACTACCTTTATGGACAAATAACAAGTAACATCATATGATATTTAAATCCTAGAAACAAGTTTAAAATAATAGAACATTAATGTTCTGCAATTACTCACAAGACCACCTTGGTTATTGAAGGCACAATAGCTTCCAACTAGAACATTATCAGCAATAGTCTGTCTAAATACTTCAACTTTCAGCACATCAGTAATAATTTCTTCTGTTTCCTGTGAAAAATATCTCAACACAAAAGAGAGTAAAAGACAAAAAAAAGATTAGCTCTTTTGTTCCCATATCTCTGTTTAAATACAGTTTTTGTTTCAGTTAATTTTTAAAACTAAGAATTTAGTAAAATAACTAACATTATTAAGCTGGGGTTTTGGACATAAATTAACAGGAAATTTTTTTAAAAAGGCTTCAATTTTGATCACTTTAAAATAAGATTGTATACACAGTAGGTGGGAGCCAGACAGGTTGGTATCAAAATGATTAAGTCAAGAGCTGGATGAATAAGAGCATAGTTAGATTTAATTGTATTACCCGGTCAAGATCTGGATGAACAAGAGCAACATAATCATTACAAGCTATTACATTGCCTAAAGCTGACAGTCTTTCTTCAACTCTTTGCACATGAACAGAATCTGGTAGACTGTTACGGATATGTTGTAATTCTTGGTCAGTGGTAGAATTTGGAACAATCAAACCATTTTTGTTTCCTTAAAACAAATCAAATGAAAACACTCAAAATTTATTTTCACTTGTAGTAAGTAACATGCAATGAAATTTGTTTTGATAAAGCTTAAAATGTAAAACACACAGCACAGATAACAAGTCATTTAGTTCTGAGTTTGAGAAGCCTAATCTTAATTCTGAATGCAGATAAGAGAATAAGCTTGCAGCTTAATCTCTTAACAAATGGTACACAGAAATTGGAAGAGAATTTTTTTAATGATAAATATATTGGTTAAAGTAAGCAATATATCCTACATAAAAAGCACAACTTGCTCAAAAGACTGCACTTGAATTGTTATATTATAGTACCCAATAGTGATTGAGTTTGTAAAAATCAACACAGTCATAAAATGGTATATATATATTTCTCAATTCAAATTACAACACATACAAGGTACAAGTAAATAAAAATATCTCAACACAAATACACATACCATCATCATCATTTGACATCCGTTGTCCATACTGGCATGGGTTGGACAATTTGACTGGGCCGGCACACTGGAAGGCTGTGCCAGGATCCAGTCTGATTTGGCATGGTTTTCTATGGCTGGATGCCCTTCCTTGGTCAGTGGTAGAATTTGTAATGGGTGAGTTTACGTGCCACCAGCACGGGTGCCAATTTGCGTGACACTAGTATCTGCCATGATTGCAATTTTGCTTGGCTTGATGGGTCTTCTCAAGCATGACATAATGCTAAAGGTCTTGGTCATTGCCTCCCTGAGGCCCAACACTTGAAAGGAGCTCAGCCACTTTGCCTCCATGAAGCCCAATGCTCAAATGTATATAACATATGCATATGTATTTTTGTATTTAATCCAAAAGATAGTAAGATCTATGAGCAGCTACATTGTAAAGATGAGGTTTCATCTACATAAACCACTGCTAGAAACAGCTGCCAAATCCTACATTGTCAGAAAATAAAATGGCGAATGTTTTGTTAAGAGATGATCTGAGGTTTAACAATAACTTTTAAGTACTCTAAAATGATATTCAAAATTTAGACAGAAAAATTCTTATATAATTTACTTCAAAACAGGGACCAAACGGACAGCTCACATATCAAAGCCAGAAGAGGTCACATTTTGAAAAATGAATAAGTCAAAATAAAGGTTGAAAACTGAACTGAGGAAAATTTACATTTACAGATTCCTTATATATCCAGCTTTTCTCTAGGCTCATTTATACTCCACCATTCATGCACAATAACATTACACACTCAGTATTCCATACTCTCGCCACTCGTTTCTGGCTGCTGGAAATCTGCATTCAAGAACCATACCTCAAACGCATCATGTAATCTGGCCGTTACTCTGAAATGAAAACTCTTTGTGACAAGCAGAAGTAACAGGTCCCTCTTCCTACTTTGATTATTATGATTTTGAAACACCCGACTGTTCTACAAATTGACTCTCTTCAGCAATAAAAGCCAACAAATATTTCTCACAATCCTTCTGAACTATTCTTGTGTATTTATCATATACAAAATCTACTATTGATACCACTACACTTCTTGTGACTTACGTACCTATAGCTTACACTGGATACATGATCCACAAGTTCTAATTACTGATATTCTACATATTAAGCATGGCCATTTTTATAGCAATAAGAGTCTTGTCTTCTTTCCTACTTACTAAAACTTGACTCTTTGTTGAGTTTACTTTGGAGCCTCTTGATTCTAGGTTTTGTTTCCATGTCAAAAATTTCTTCTCTGAGTCTAATTCACCTATAAGAACTAAGACATCAGCATACCAGATTTCCAACAGACAGCAAGGCATACACTCTAGTTATGGCCTAGAAGGCAACAATAAAGAGGTGCCAAAAACTGATTCCTGGTGGACCCCTTAATGCACACTGATCTCAGTTTACAGATTGTGCTTGTGTACATGGGTTGTATAAGCCATTCATTTGTGCCTAATTTCCTTAGTGACCAACAGATTAGAAAATGGAACCCTGTCAAAGGACTTCTCCAGTTAATAAATACTAGTAACATGGAGCACGATTGTCTTATGAGGAAGACAGTGTTGATACATATAAAAGTGCATATACACACAAACAAGCTTTAAATTGATCTACTATCATAACCTGAGTATATCTTTTCTGTTAGTTTGAAACTGAATTAAGCAAAATTGATTTTGAAGAGAGATTCCTTAGAAACATATAAAGGAAATGCTGAGCATATTTTAAAGAAATACAAATATATTGTAGAAGCTAACTTACCAACACACATACGCCCAATTATGCGACAACCAGCAAGGGAAACGTGTACAACAGGTACTGCTTCACCTAATTCGCCTTCAAATAAACTAAAATAAAAAAATTAAATAAAAAGATTAAAATTAGAAAATAAAATTTTAAAAATAAAGAGAGAAGAGGGAGGAAGTTTATATTTTTATTTTTCTTACCAAAATTGATAAGACATTTGATATCAATGATGTTTTGAATAATGAATTTACGTTAAAGAAAAAAAAAAGAATTGTTTTCTCTTAATTTTGAAATTTAATGACTTAAACCTGTTGTTCAGAAATATTACCAAATACCTTATGAAAATTTAGATTTTTAATAAACTTGCTCATATCCAAACATACTTCATAGTTCGCATTGTCTCATAGCACATCCGGGAATCGAAACCGCGATCCTATGGCCTCGAGTCCGCTGCCCTAACCACTGGGCCATTGCGCCTCCACATTCAAGTAAAAATAACGTTTAATAAACGGCACCTAATTAAACATAGCATTTTATAACAATGAGTGCGTATGTGTGTATTTTCGTTTATCAGTATTTCATACCTCTTTTGGACATGACCTCATACATTGTTTAAAAGGTTAACAATTTTAAAATAACTGAAAGCTAACACACTTCAAATGAAGACAATTACTTGAGACTACTGACGAAACACTCTTGATAAGAGACAAACATTTTCGCCAGTTTTTATCAAATGTAGATAATAGGAAAACAAACGGTACGTATCTCTGCACTTGCTACTGACTTTTGTTATGCTTGTGGATATAGGTATAACAGCTTAACTGTGTGGTTTCGGATTCGATCGTACTGCATGACAACTAGAGAAAATGACAATCAAAACCTTGTGCAAAATCATCGAAGGGAGAGGCAGACCGTCGTCCGGTTTGCGAATTTTTTTTCCCCACGGGAGTTCCGGACCCCAGTTATGAACTCATTTGCATACAGCCAATCAGAGTTCAACTATCAAACTAATTTATGAGCGCATAACAAGTGATGGGCGATAAGATAAGATCACTTGGGTAAGGAATGACCATGCCTCTTTTATCTTTTAAGAATACTTGATCTTGTTTCAACTATGGCTGCTTCTACGTAGTTATTTGTGTTGTTTACTTTGTAAAACAGTAAAGGGAGAGGGTTGCCAGCACATCACCTTCTACCCACGTTTTCCCCATCCACATCTTTACCACATGGGACCCTAACAAAATTCAATAATAAGTATAGATGCAAATCTATCTAATTACTTATCTCCTTCTAAAATCAGGCATAACTTAGCAATCGGTCGACTTACAGCACCGTTCTTCGTCTTGAGTTTACTTGGAGTGTGTTTTTAACTTAACAAGGTCAAGGTGAGCTCTGATTGGCTGTATGCAAATGAGTTCTTTACTGGGGTCCGGAAAACAAATTTCGCGTCCGGCGAAACACCCACTGCCCAGCCCATAAGAGCGTTTACCAGAGTTCAGTTTGTTGCAAGCCAAACGTTGGGGCTAGCATGTCTTTCTTCCTTTGGAGAACACCCTGAAAAGTTTGGCATAGCGACACAAGAGTGCTCCCCCGCCCAACTTTATTTCCTTATAACGTCCAGAAAAATGGATTAAAAAAAAAATTTGTTTTTACAAATATACTTCAGACAGTGCAGATTCTCATCATGTCAAAAAATTTTGTGGAAAAAAATTTCCGAAGGTGGTGGTGGTGGGGCAGTTTCTGAAAATTCACAAAAGTTGGTTTCGTTTCATCATAACTTTCAGGAAAATGCATATGAAATTTTCAACAAATACTTTTCAGATGGTGTAGGCCACGATTATATCGAAATTTAATATGAAAAAAAAAAATTAAAAAATTGGAGGGCTCGCACACATACATACTGACATAGACCACACATTTTTTCGAAATTTCAAGTTTCATTCTGTGATGCATGTCAGTATGGAATGTGGGCGAGCCCACCATTTTTTTTTTCTTTCTTTTTCATATTAAATTCCGATATAATCGTAATCTACACCACCTGAAGGGTATATAGTGAAAATTTCATTGACAAATATCCATTTTTCAGAATGTTATGAGGAAACAAAACCAACTCGTGTGAATTTTCCAAAACTTCCTCCATCTTCAAAAAAAATTTTTTTTTTCACGACAAAATCCAATATAATAGTAATCTATACGATCTGAAGCGTATTTGTAGAAAATTTCATTAAAAAATATCCATTTTTCTAGAAGTTATGACGAAACAGGGGGTCACACTTGCGTACGTATGCCAAAAGCTAATTATCAAGTAACAGGAATTAATCTGAAATAACACCATCAGAAGATCCAAACACTTCTACAGAAGTAAAAGCCTTAGATTTATTCCGAATGAAATAAGGGACTGAAATGTATACGGATTGCTTAAAGAAATTAAAAAAGAGTAAATAGAGTCAAAATTGAATGATTTTGCTTTCAAAGTAAGTGTATTCGAAGGGAATCAATTACAATATACGATAGGTTATGTTATCAACCGCAAAAGATGATGAGACGAGCTGGAAACAGTGAAGCTGCACGCCTCTGATTGTAGTCGGCTTCCTACTTGTTCCTCCCAACTCAATGACAACACTAAATGTTGCCGGTGTAGATAGATAATAATAAATAATGCGTTATCAGAGGCCACGTGGGTGACAAATCATATATATGGCAAATGATTGTGCAATAGCAAAGTTTCCGAAAATACCTGGCGATAAAAAAATTAAATAGCTGTCGTTGTGTGTTGTTCGAGCTTTGGTTTTTGGGTAAATTACAACCAATACGTTTCGTTTTTCGTCTTAATTTAACATTTAGACAGTCTGCTTTGCAACCAGTTTAAATAAAGCATCGACAATTGGTTTAATAATAGTATCAGGTAGGGGGGCGAGTAATGAACTTAATAAATGTATCGCTTTAATCGTTGCACAATTTAGAAAAATGTTTTAATTAATATCGTTAATATTAAGTACTACATGACATCTGAATTAAAGTTACAGACCTCCAGCGTGTGGTACTACTAAAGCAGCGCGGACCCGAACGCGCAGTCGCGCGTCCGTGCTAGCTAGTCGTGAGTGGTCGATCCTAACCATAACCCGCGTGTGTTTAGGGTTAGGGTTAGGGTACACGTGAAAACTTTTGTAGTGGTTTTACAACCACCTCTAGTCACTGTCCAATAAATTAGACACACAAAACCTCTGTTCTCACATAACGCGTGGAATGGTATTATATGTTAGTGCTATACTTGAATGTATATTTCATCGTGGAAGTTGATTTAGCATCCTGTAACAATAAAGCATGGTCTGCAGAAGACTACGAACTGGTTTATTAATAAAAATAGATTATTTCTTTTTTTTTTATTATTATACATTAATGAAAAAGATTCATAGAGGGCAAAAATATAGATATGAAAAGATTAAAATGATTTCCGCCATCATATACTTGATTATTATATACAAAATTAAAGATAAAACGACCATCATTTCGACTTACCTATAAAAATTCTCAGATCCTCCAATAGCAACTAGGCAGTAAGAATTCGTTAATTTGGAAAACACCCCAACTTCGTTACTTCCTTCAAACTGGATACGAACAGCCATCCTTAGCAGTATAACAAGGCGCAGTCAACAAGATCTTCAATTGTTATGCTTTGACAACAAATTCTTTCTTTACCTCGATGGCACCTAGTTCACATTTCCACCAGCATGTTGCACAATATGCGTTCTACGTCACATCGAAGCTATCTAGCGGTTGACAACAGTAACTAAGGGCGGATAATTCAGAAAACAGATCAAAAGTATTTTCGTTTCATCATTTTCCATAAATAGTTTATTTGTATTTCCCAAGCATTTAGAACCCAACAGATTTCATAAGATTCAGTAAACTAATGTCATTTTAGTAATGACATTAGTTTACTGAATGTAATGGCAAATTGTCTTGCCAAATTAACATTAGTTACCGGTTATTTCTTGAAGTATCTTCGATTACATAATTCCAATTGCACAACACCGCCCTTGTTCATGCAATATATTACGCATACAAGGCGGCGAGCTGGCAGAAACGTTAGCACGCCGGGCGAAATGCTTAGCGGCATTTCGTCTGCCGTTACGTTCCGAGTTCAAATTCCGACGAGGTCGACTGCCTTTCATCCTTTCGGGGTCGATAAATTAAGTACCAGTTACGTACTGGGATCGATGTAATCGACTTAATCCGTTTGTCTATCCTTGTTTGTCCCCTCTGTGTTTAGCCCCTTGTGGGCAATAAAGAAATAAGAAACGTTAGCGCGCCGGGCGAAATGCATAGCGGTATTTCATCTGCCTTTACGTTCTGAGTTCAAATTCCGCCGAGGTCGACTTTGCTTTTCATCCTTTCGGGGTCGATAAATTAAGTACCAGTTGCGTACTGGAGTCGATCTAATCGACTGGCCTCCTCCCCCCAAATTTCAGGTCTTGTGCCTAGAGTAGTAAATAATATATTGTTTACAAGGTGGCGAGCTGGCAGAAACGTTAGCATACTAGGTGAAATGCTTAGCGGTATTTCGTCTGTCTTTACGTTCTGAGTTCAAATTCCGCTGAGGTCGACTCTGTCTTTCATCCTTTCGGGGTCGATAAATTAAGTACCAGTTGCATACTGGGGTCAATCTAATTGACTGACCCTCTCCCCCAAAATTTTGAGCCTTGTGTCTAGAGTAGAAAAGAATATATTACGTGTACACGTGCACACACGCACGCATGACGATGTAGTCCCACATACACATACAGGTGAGACTACATCGTCATGTCTTCTTCCTTATTTAAGGCAGAAATATGTGAATGGAGGGAAATTTGGCTGCTATTTCTAGCAGGTCATATGACCACAAAGCAGCCAGCCACCATTGGCTCTAAATAAAGTTTGTTATTGTTGACCACCTTTATTGAACAGACCTATGATGAAAAGATTCCAGTTGTGGCCATCCTGTTTTTTTTGTATGTTAGTAATTACCTTGGGTAACATTGTTTAACTTAAATGGTAGGGTGTGAATTAAAGGAGATTCAGATGCTATTTCCAGCATATCGACTGACCATGATGAAGCTCCTGTATATATGTATGTATGTCTCTTCTATTTTTTAATTATTATAAATAAATCTTCCACTGAGGAGGGAGCCAGTTTCCAACAAAGATACAAGGATCCATCTTTGGGATGTAGTTAACACAGACGAATTCACGTTTGGAACGTGAGAAAAGTCTTCCATACTTTTACTGTTCCACTCACAGATTGCATTTGTAATATACAAATTAGTCGGTCGAGTTCTCTTTCTGAAAATTCCAGTTTATCCAGATTCTCCTTTAAGCATTTACTAACAAAATCTAGTGCTCCAATTATTATTGGTATGAATATGAATTCATAGTCTGGATATAGAAGCTGGAGGTTTCGAAGCAGTTATCCATGGACATCCTCTTTTTCTTTGATTTTCAAAGAGATATTTAATCTGCAAGGCAGCTGACCTCTATGATAGTACATATCTTTGCCCCTCTGTCCCAAACAACAATATCCAGCCTGTTATGTTTACATTTGATAGAAGTTTTGATGGGAATATTCTACCAGTATTCCTTGAGTTGGTGTTTATGAGTGGGATTTTTATTTCAGGACAGTCTTTTTTGCAGCTGGCATTGTAAATGTATGTATGTATGTATGTGTCGTACTTTATCATCTTATGCCTTTCCTTGCCTTGAGTTCTCTCAACTCCTTGATGGAGTCACAGGGGCATTATCATGGCATATAGCATATCTTGGACATTCTTAGACTGAGAGGAGCCCATCTTTCTCTAGACTTGACAACAGCTGATTTCTTCCAGAAGAGAAAAAGATAGGCAAACAGAAAGAGTGAAGGAAAGAAGAGAATGGTCCCTGTAGGAAGTTAGTTCTTTATTTATTGGTCTTGAAAGGGTGAAAGGCAAAGTTAACTTCAGCAATACCTAAACTCAGTGTGTAGAGAACCAGTACAATTACCACAAAACAATCTATACATGCTCTAACACCTCAACCATTTAGGTGTCTTATGATCCTTCCTTGATTTAAAATGGTAAAATGTAATTTCAAGGAAATCTGGATGCTATTTCTAGTAGGTCAAGATACTATTTATAAGAAACCTTGTTGAACTTCAAGACCAGTTGACATATCAAAGTCCAACATATAAATACTTGAGGTTGTTTAAGAATGGAGTTATGAGCAATAAGGTTTTGCATGGCAACTAGATATGAGTAGATACTCATACTATCTTTGTGTAAATACTTAATTATATTTCAATCATGCGAAAGACGTCATACTATATAAATGAGACTATTCTGTTAAAAATAGTTGATTATTTCATCATCATCATCATTTAACGTCCGTTATCTATGCCGGCATGGGTTGGACAGTTTGACCAGGGCTGGCAAGCTGCTAGAATGCTGCACCAGATTCCAGTCTGTTTTGGCATGGTTTCTATGGTCGGGTGCCCTTCCTAATGCCAACCACTCTGAGAGTGTAATGAGTGCTTTTACATTCCACTGGCACAGGTGCCATTTGCAGGACACTGGTATCTGTCACAACTGCAGTTTTACTTGGCTTGATGGGTCTTCTTCACTCAATCATTGCCTCCGTGAAGCCCAATACTCAAAGCCTGGCATAATGCTAAATGGTCTCAGTCCTTGCCTCCATGAGGCCCAACACTCAAACGGTGCTTTTACATGCCATCAGCACAGGTGCCATTTGTGCGACACTGGTATCCACCACAACTGTGATTTTACTTGGCTTAATGGAGCTTCTTCTCAAGCACAACATAATGCCAAAGGTCTCAGTCATTGCCTCTGTGAGGCCTAATATTTGAAAGGAGCTCAACCACTTTGCTTCCATGAGCTTCAATGCTTGAAAGGTGCTTTTTACGTGCCACCTACACAGGTGTTGGTTACGTGACACCAGCATCAGACACGACTGTGATTTCACTTGGCTTGATGGGTCTTCTCAAGCACAGCATATCACCAAAGCTCTGTCATTAGTCATTGTCTCTGTGAGACCCAAAGTTCAAAGATCATGTTTCCCTACCTTATCCCATGTTTTCCTGAGTCTACCTCTACCACAGTTAGGGATCAGCACTTCTTTACACAGCTGTCCTCATTCATACACATCACAAGATCATACCAGCACATTTGTCTCTCTTGCACACCACATCTGATGCCTAACTTTTCTCTCAAGATGCTTACGCTCTGTCAAACATGCACATCCAGCAAAGCATACTGGCTTCATTTCTTTTAAGCCTACACATGTCCTTGGCTATCACAGCCCATGTTTCACTGCCATGTACACAGGCAACATACAATCTGACTTTCACTCTGAAAGAGAGGCCCTTTGTTGCCAGCAGATGCAGGAACTCTCTAAACTTTACCCAGCCTAATCTTATTCTGACAGTTATGCTCTCAGAGTAACCACCTCCGCTACTGACTTGGTCACCTAGGTAACAGAAGCTATCTACTGCCTCTAGCTTACCCCCATGGCAGTTGATGGAGTGTGTATTCTGTACATTTATGGTGTTTATTGTACCTGTACACCTACCACACACAAAGGCTATTTTCCCTGTTAACCTTCCTCTGATATTGCTGCACCTTTTATGTGTCCAAAGCTTACACTGAGTTTATCTTACAGAGTTACTACCTACACCTTTTCCACAGACTGAGCAGAGCCATCTACCCGAAGTGACTTGTGATTTGTCTGCCTTCCTACTTACTAATGGTTTTTGCTACAGTTTTTTTTTTTAAGTCATTCAACAATGTTAAAGCCTAAACATTTATGCTATTTACAATTAAATAATATTGAATCATTATTTTCCTGCATCTGAATAATAACCAGCACAAATATTTTAGTAACTCTGTTTGAAGTCTACAAAACTCGGTGGAGGTGGTTGACTACAATGGAGTACTTCTCCCATATCTGGTATGTTGCTGCTGCTACAGATACAGACATCCAAGAATGTATCTTCACTGACAAGCATGATGCCGCTCACAAATACACTTCAACCTTTGGCCTACAGACATTGCTATTCTATGGTCCTTCTGCTCTTCAGAGCTAGCTGGTCACATACCACTGCCACTTAAGCAATTGTGACTCACTTGTCTCTCTCCATATTATGTTCATTACTACCCTTATACCCAGCCCTTCTTCTCCAGAATACCAGACCTGTAGATTTCTCGCTTGTAATCATTTAACTAGGATGTTAATGATATCAATCTCACTGGTCTTAGGTAGCTAGTGAAGGTCATAAGCACAGCCCTTTCCCTCAAACCAAACCAATTAAAAACCAAAGTTATATCCAAATCAAGCTTGAGAATTGTTAGAGATAGTTTCAAACTGATTCAAATTTAATAGCTATCAATATATTAAAACAGTTATCAGTGTATCATACTTAATGTATACACATTATCAACAGACTAGTTACTACAGTATTTGTCCTGAGATAATGTCTCTTATTATCGGTTGGGTAACTCTGTATAGTGTTTATACATTAAGTATGAAACATAGATGGCTATTCTAATTAAATACTGCCTCAGTTGCTTACAGTGGATTTTTAATCAGCGGGGTAGCTATTTGCAATATCAGTGAATGTTTTACTCACTTTTTCCTATATCAGAGATGACAAATTCTTATCCAAGTATGTAGCTAGCTACGAGTACATGCCACTGAAAAAGCCCCCAAAAGGGCCACAAATGAATCTGGATTAAATTTTGGGACAAATTTCATCTCTGTTATTTATTGTTTTTAACACTGCAAGTCCATAAGAGATGTTATCTCAGAGCAAATACTGCAGCAACAGGCCTATCACCAGTATGCATACATTAGTTATGATACATAGATGGCTATTTTAATTAAATACTGCCACAATTGCATTTATTGAACAATCAATAAACATATAGTTATAGATTGAAAGTATCTATAACATTAATATAATAATGTTCCTAATATGACCTGTATATTTATTGCAGATATATTTCAAAGAATTAGGAGTGAAAATAATTATAATTACAACCCTGATTTGAAATAATTATAATTACAACCCATGTCCAACCCATGCCAGTATGGAAAACAGACGTTAAATTATGATGATGATGATATACTAGCATTTAATAAAATCAGTCTTCTTTGACAATATTTCTTCAATTCTTTTTTTCTCATTGATTGTTGCAAAAGCAAAAATCTTTAAAATAGTCTTTGAAAACTTGCCTATTGTCAAACTACAAAATTCCAATAATTCTTACTATTGTTAAATTATTAAACTATAACATTAAGTGCACTAGTGAGTGGTTTATGTTTCATAACAATAACTTTATAGAGACATTTAATTCATAAAATTAATGTCAAAAATAATAATAATAACTGTGAAGCTGTAGAAATTGCACAGCAATATGCAAATAACTATATTAGTAAAAATCATCCCATCTGAAAAATGAATGTAAAACAACAAATGATTTTTCAAAAGAGAAATAAAAATAAAATTAAAAAAGACACCGATTTGACAAGAATATAATAATTTACTGGCAACAGTTAAAATATTGTTTTTAACACCGCAATGATTTTAATCTACAATAGAAAGAAAAATGAAATAATTCACAGATGCTTTTGATCAAGAAGAGGTATTTTCCTGAGATGGTTGTGTTTCAAGATGGCTGAATACATCTCTGTTGATGTAGGGTTGCAGTAAAGTGTGCAAATATTTCAGCTGCCGAAATTTGGAGTATTGTAACATGGCATAATGGACCTAGAGTAGAAAAAGAAATAAAAATCAATAAAACTGCAATTTCAGTTTCTGTTTTCAGTTAATTCAGAGTCAAGGTTTTTAGAAAGAGCATGAAGACCACAATTTCTCTGCCTATGTAACTCGGAATTAGAGATAATATAATAAATAAATAAATATATTAATATTAAGTTGATGAGCAGCATTTTGTCCATTTTTGCTTTCTAAGTTCAAATTCTGTCAAGGTTGACTTTGCCTTCCATCATTTCAGGGTCAATAAAATGAGCACCAGTCAAGTAACTGACTTGCCCCTTATCACCTCTCAAAAACTGCTGGCCCTGTGCCAAAATTTGAAATCAATCACTATTTTTACTATTAGCCTTTTAGTATTTAAACCAGCTATTTCCAGCCAAAATATTCTCAGTTTTGTGTTCAAAATGGCCAGATCCAGCCTTTCACATTTATCCTACAATGTCATTCAAAAAATAAACAATCACACCAAAATCTCAAAGCTACGAGATGATAAATGATTAATTAAAAATAATGTGAATAAATAAGCATTACATTTGACAGAGTAATCTGAATGCTAAAGGGTTAAGGTGATGAGTTGGCAGACACATTAGCATGCCAAAACAAGTGCTTAGGAGCATCTCTTCCAGCTTTATGTTCTGAGGTCAAATTCCGCCAAGGTCAACTTTGCCTTTCATCCTTTCAGAGATGATAAAATAAATACCAGTTTGGAACAGGAGTCAATCTAATCAAAAAGTTTCAGGCCTTGTGTGTATAGTAGAAAGGATTATTATTATCATTATGAGCTGGCAGAATCATTAGCATGCTGGGCAAAATGCCTAGCAGCATTTCACCCATCTTTACATTCTGAGTTCAAATGCCACCGAGGTCAACTTTGGAGGTCAATAAATTAAGTACCAGTCAAGTACTGAAGTCA
The DNA here is from genome assembly GCF_046866305.1 of Octopus bimaculoides. Lineage (NCBI taxonomy): Eukaryota > Metazoa > Mollusca > Cephalopoda > Octopoda > Octopodidae > Octopus > Octopus bimaculoides. The sequence continues at coordinate 122,677,943 of NC_142931.1, forward strand.
ATGTGATCAACTTTCCCCATCCCCCAAAATTTCAGGCCTTGTGCCTATAGGAGGAAGGATTATTATCTCCGCCTTAGTGAAAGCGGAGGTATTGTTTTCGGATGTGTTTGTTTCTTTGTTTGTCTGTGGACAAGATATCTCAAGAACTACTGGACGGATTCAGATGAAACTTTCAGGGATATTTGGCTTCGTGACTGGCACGAACTGATTAGATTTTGGGATCGATCTGGTACCGGACAAGGATTCTGGATTATTTTTCCGTTTTTTTTTTTTTTTTCACTTAATTTTTGAGAGCGGTCAGGTTCATTTTTAGTATTCTCGTTTGTGAGAGCAGTCAAGTTTATTTCTGATATTCTCATTTTAAAAATCATCTCCAGCTAATCATTGAGAGGACATTGGTGTTGCCTTGGCAGAGGTAGGCGCTCTCTGAGTGCTCTTATTATTATTATTGCATATTCATATTAGTTTCTCTGTTATTATGAAATGGCAAGATATATAAAGTTCTTTTGGATAAGGTTGAAAATATGATCATTCTCACAGTAACCATCCAGTCTTTCAGACATAGTTTCTGAAATATGCCCATCAATTCAATGTGATATGATCTGAAAGAGATTTTGACTATTTCATTTATGTAAATGAAAACCTGTTGCCCAAACACTCAAAATTTGAAAAGAATCCCTCAAAATTGTCAAAAGTTCCTTTTCCGTGATTTTCTAGCATGGATGGAATGTGATATAAATAAAGAAAAGAAAATAAATAAATTATAATCAGTTAAAGTAGAGGGAACCATACAATTAAGAAGGTAAATCCACCATTTGTATTTTGCTGAAGTGGCCATGACTGCATTTCCTACATATAACACTAAAGTTATCAAAATAGCTTTAAAAAAATCAATCAGTCTATTTAGATACCAGAACTATTACACAGAAGGCTGATCAATATTAAATAGGACATGTTTCTAAAAAAAGCAGAAAAACAATTTATCTTCTCTGTTGTAACAGCTGATCAATGAAAATAATATACATTCCCATAGTGCATAATGTAATATCATTCACTGACTGACATTATAGTTTGGGTCAATAAACTACTATTTTAACCACTAAACCAGTTTATTATATAGTTCTCATTACTATTGTATAAACTAGTAAAATCTTTGTTGTTGTTGTTCAGCCTAGTGACTGTAAGCTAATGAGAGGGTGTCTCTGAAGCTGTTAAATTAGTTTAGTTATTTGGTTATATTTTCAAAGGCATAATTACCACTCTTTAGTGTTATATTTAGGAAGTGCAATCATTGCTATTTCAGCACAGGACTAAAGCTGGTTCTACCTACCTAATTGTAGGTTTCCAATCAGCTTCACCAGATTTATTCAATTACTTAATTATTTATTTTGATTATTTATTTATTTTACTTATCCATTTTCCAAACCATGATCATCTGAGGAAAAACGGATCTCTTTTTATAATTTTGAAGGATCCTTTTCATATTTGGGTATTAGTATATTAATGTAATATTCATAGCCACTTTAACATGGCTGCCTGTTCGAGCAGACTCTACTGTGATTTATCAGAGGCAAGCTGTGCATCATTAACCAGCTAGAGGAGATATTCTCTTAGGGTTAAAAAATCGCAGTAGAGTCTGCTTGAACAGACAGCCATGTTGAAGTGGCTACAAGTATTACTTGTCAGTACAACTACTGCACTGATCTCTTAAAGAGATTTTAGAACTAATATTTTGTTTGTATTTATGTAATTTTTCAGTCATTTTCCTGTAAAGCAATAAAAATGAAATGAGTCATGTAAGTCAATGATTAAAACCTGCTAGAATTAGCAACAAAATCTCTTTCAAATCTCATCTACTATCATTAGAAAGAGAAACATAACAGTATATTCAAGAAACTGTGTCTGAAAGAGAGGATAATTACTGGGAGAACGACCACATTATTATCAATATCAGAAAGAACAGATCTCTTCAGCTCATAAAATATGTTATGTCTGTTTAGACAATATAACAGAGAAAGATATGTCCACTCATATTACAATCACTTAGGGTGTGAAGCTGGCACAATAGTTAGCACAATGGGAAAAATACATAATGGTATTTTATCTGTCACGCTTACTTCTGACTGAAACAAAGACAATCACATTAGCAACCATCTTCATGACCTTGAATTCATCTCCCTTCTTAGGAGATGAATATATATATACATACATATATATATATATATATATATATATATATATATATATATATATATATATATATATATATGTGTATATATATATATATATATATATATATATACATAAACACTTGTTTCTTACCTTGATAACTTTGTAACCAAGTAGTTTAAGATGCCGTACTTTCATTGTTTGTTCACCCAGTAGTATGTTTGTATTGACACAATAATGCTCTGGTTGATGAAGAATGACAGCAAGTCTGAAAATGTAAATTTTCATATAGATAACTTTGATTATTTGTCCTTATGCTTTCACTTTTATTTTCACATATGTTTACTTTTTTGTTGTATTAATGTAATGCATGGGTCAGACAAATTTTACTAAGGCAGATTTTCTACACCTAAATGCCCTTCCTGCCACCAGCTTTCATCTGTCTCCAGGTCGGGCAATATTTCTCCATGGCCAGACATATTTTTCATGGAAGAGTCGAAATGAATGTTGTAATTCATTTATAACATTTTACATCAAAATTTTCAAATTATATGAATACTCATGTGTGAATGATCTAAATGTGTTAAAATTCTACCATTATTGCTTGGAAAGGATGAGAGAGGAGGATTAATAAGTAACTGGCCTTAACCGTTTAGCATTCAGAATGCTCCATGAAATGTAATGCCAATTTACTCACATTGTTTTCAGTTAATCATGCATTACTTTGCAGTTTTGAGATTTCAAAAATGTGTTTGTTTATGTAGGGTAGGTGTGAGAAGTTAAATCTGGCAGGTTTGAACATAAAACATATAAAATATTTTGGGCCAGACATGGCCAGCTTAAATGCTAAAGAAGTTTAGAAACAAGTTTTTCATTAGTTTTGGAAAATAAAATATCTTCATGATATTGAGAGGTAATAGTTACCCCCACTTAGACATGGATGTTCTGTTAGAACACAGTAGATACCACGTGGTATAACACAGTAGATACCATGAAAGAAACTCTCATATTTGTTATTGGTGCAAAATGCAATCATGTTTATATCACTAGTGGGGAGATAAATCCCTGCCACCTTCAGTGCTAAGACCACCAAATCATGTGATTACAACCTTCATTGATCCTGTCAATGATGGATGCTCAACTGCAAGAGGTAGCAGCAACTCATTTTCCACCAGCGATATATAGAAAAACAGTGCTAGAACATGCACTGATGTTGTGAGATGGTTAAAAAATATATATAAGCGACAGAGGCAGTATCAATACTGAAAGGTAATATTCATCCCTATTTAAACGTGGATGTTCTGTTAGAACAAACTATACTGTGGTAGATAGCATGAGAGAAACTCTTATTTTGGCTTCTGGTGTAAAATGCACTCATATTTATATCTCTAGCAGGGAGATAAATTCCTGTCACCTCCAGTGCTGAGAGAGATCTCGATACCTGGCTACATCTGCTCTGTCTAATGTAAAGCAAAAGCCTTTTCAAATTTTATATATTTCATTCATAAATAGGATTTTCTGCTATTCATTTATTTGTTTCAATGACTGAAAGATAAAAGATATGCTAACATTCTCGTTCAACAACATGGCATATAATTTAGAATACTACTAAAGTAATTAAACAAAATTGTTACCTTGAATGAACATTCTGATGTGAAGCACCAACTGAGAGTGGAAGTTGTTCAGAATCAAGTGAGATTTCAAAATCTGAAATACAAGAAAAAGTATTAATATTCTAAGAAAATTAAATATTGTATATATTTAGAGACGAAAATAAAATTAATACATTTATTTGTGAAAAAACATTTTAGAAATTTCCAACAGGATGCAATCAGTTATGCAGTTGAAAGTGATTGATGTCCATAATCATCGTTTAACGTCCGTTTTCCATGCTGGCATGGGTTGGACAGTTTGAGTGGGGACCGGCAAGCCAGGAGGCCACACCAGACTCCAATCTGATTTGGCAATGTTTCAACAGCTGGATGCTCTTCCTAATGCCAACCACTCTAAGAGTGTAGTGGGTGCTTTTTACATTCCTCCGGCACGGGAGCCAGTCAGGCAGCACTGGCATCAGCCATGTTCAGATGGTTCTTTTTACATGCCACCTGCACAGGGAGCCAGTCAGGCAGCCCTAACTGCATAAAACATATAGAGAATGAACAAGTGTTTTATTAGGGATCTGGTGATGGTGGTTCCTTGTCATGGTGGAAGGCTTGCATGGACTCTGAGTCATCGTAATCTAATACTTCTGTTTGGACTACACATAGTAGTAAGGTTGAAAAAAAGAACCTAAAGTGAACACAAGCAACCTCACTTCAAGACCTCAATGGCAGAACAAGTGACTGCAGATAACATTAATAATGGAGAAGGACAATATTAGATAGATTGGTTAAGAAGGCACCACTCAAGACTAAGTCGGTGGTAGTTTGTTATAATTTCATCACCTGATGCTGCCAGTCTCATTCTACATGCACTTCAGAGGATGGCTCACCAGCGTATAGGTCACTCCCTAACAAGTTGAAATCTACTATAAACACATCCATACCCTTGGCATTTTTTCCTGCCGATATTTCTTTCATCAAGGAGAAATTGAATTTCTCAGACATGAGAAACAGCTGCCACAGAAAATGACAAAAAATTTTGTCTTGTACTGGATTGGCCTGAATAAAAAGATAATGCCTATGGATTTCTCAGGCCCTCTAAGATCAGTCAGATCAATGCAGTTAAAATCCCGCTTGAACAGCTGTAGGAAAAACATGGACAGGAAGAGAATCTAGAGGGCCAACATTCTGAAGAGGAAAGACTTGGTATAAACGTTAGTGCAAGGCCTGAAGCGGTACTGAGGTTGGATACAGCATGTGTTCATCAACTTCTAACCCCATTAGTAACCATCACATTCATATGAGCTTATCCATCCACCCTTCCTGCTCTTCAGTCCATATTCTCTCTTATATTCACCTTTCTATATCTTGAGAGTACTCTCTAACATCTTATCACCAACACCTTTATCTTCTTTCAAACTACTCCCACCTACTTTTATATAATATGCGGTAACCATGTATTTCTTCTATAGCAAAATAAATGTACATCTTTCTCTATCATACTTTAGCATCTCAACACCTGGCATAAAGCCACCACTATCTCTACTACAACCCCACCCAGCAGTCGAGGAGGTTTCTTTTCTCTCTACCTTGCAAGTTACTTGACAACTTCATTTGTGCTGGTGTTATGAAAAAATACCAAGTACAATCTAGAAAGTGGCTGGCATTAGGAAAGGTATCCAACCACAGAAACCATGCCAAAGCAGACACTAAAGATTGATACAGAACTCTGGCTTGTTGGATGCTGTTAAACTCTTCTGTCATGCCAGCATGGAAAACATGTGATGATGGCACACATGTACATATATATAAGTTAAGTATATTTCAAGTTGCAATGCAAGATTATGCTTTATAATTTTGAAGAAATCAAATAATCAGTCGGCCCTAACACTTTGACATTATACTTTCATTAGACTAAAATTTGATACATAAAGAGATACAAACCAATCGTGTATATTGATTTCACAGCTAATTTTGTAGTCTCTATTTTCTCAAGACCAATGATATGATTGAGATTTTTCAAAACTTTTCGATGGAGAACTGTAGTTGGCATACCTGAATGAAAAAGAAGAAATAATTCTTACATTTATTGTTATTTTTCTGTCCCTCAAGGAAATATGAAAATTTTATTGATTTTTTTTTTTTCTTTTATAGAATAAAGTTTTATTTTATGCAGAAAAACAGATTCAAAACATATATATCTTAATCTCACAGCATTACTTCTCAAATACAACCTATTTCAGTCTATCTGTCAGATTGCTTTTTTTTTCTAATATGTGTGTGTATGTGTGTGTGCGTGCGTGTGTGAAAGCACACGGCCTAGTAGTTTGGATGTTGCAATCAGGAAGATTGTGGTTTCAATTCCCACACTGGTGATGCATTGTGTTCTTGAGCAAAACACTTCGTTTCACATTGCTCCAGTCCACTCAACAGTAAATGTGTAGCCTTGCAAATAAACTGGCATTCCATTCCATTCAGGGGGAGAATATAGGCACCATTTGAAAGCTGTGACAATGCGAGAAAGCGCATTGTGATCAGTGGTGTATAACATCTGATAATCTGGTTGATACAATGATTGGTCTAAATATATAGCATAATATATATATAATAGTTTCATGCTATTATGACACTTGAACAGGCATATTTATAAAATACGTCATGTATCTTAAAGCAATCTTTCAAGCTTCATTTATATATTATATAGTTCACCATGTTCCAAGAAGTTTCAAACCCAGAAGTCAGCAGGAAAGATTCTGGACTCAGTGTTTTGGGACAAAGACGGAGTACTCCTCATATAATACATGCCAAAGGGTTGCACCATCAATGCAGAATATTACAACGCTGTTGGACGAAATGCATGAAGCTTTGAAGCAGAAATGCCATGGAAAGCTAAGCTGTGGTGTCCTGTTTTTGCAGGACAATGCATCAGCACACACAGCACATGAAACTCTACTGAAAATACACAAATTTGGTTTCAAACTGGTAGACCACCTACTTTACTCTAAATCGGCCCCCTCTGACTATCATCTCTTTCCACAACTGAAGAAACATCTCAAGGGGAAGAAATTTCTCTCCAATTCGGAAGTGACTGTTGCTACAGAGGCCTGATTAGTGGCCCAACTGTCTGGGTTATTTTCACAGGGCTTAACAAAACTGAAGGGCCACTGAAATAAGAGAGGGGAATATGTTGGACAAAATCATAATTAACATATTCTCCTGTATTTTCTTTTACCTAAAGCCAAGAAATTTTCAGCACTACCTCTTATATATGTGATGGGCTTCTTCCAATTTCTATCTACCAAATCCACTCACAAGGTTTTGGTCAATGCAAAGCAACAGTAAAACGCACTTACCCAAGCTGCTGCATAGTGGGACTGAACTCAAACCTACATAGTTGTGAAGCAAGCTTCTTAACCACACAGCCACACTTGTATATCTAAATATTTTACATGACCTAACTTCAAATTTTAATTCAAAACAAATATTGAAACAACGTAATTTAAATGAAAGTTATAAAATTACATTTTATTTGGTACGGTAATTTAAATCTGAGAGGTATGTTATGGCATTTTGTTTCCAAGAGAAAAGCAGACTGGAGCATCTCGAGCCATTCTCCAACCATTGTCTGTACTTTTTCACTGGTGATACCTGAAATATGAGAATTAAATATTTAAACTTTGCAGGACAAACAACTGAAAGATAGAGACAATAACAAATGTTCATTCATGTGACAAATGAAAAAGAGATGGAGAAGAGAACAAATGACAGGAAAAAAATAAGAAAATAAGATTGTCTCCAGACATGTATCATGGAATGTTACTGTGGTTCATTAGCCCCAGCTGAGCCCTGATCCACTCCACTCATATCAATGCTGTCCTTTCATGTATCATTCTATGTAATCTTCCTTTTTTAAATGATATGGTATGAGATTTAGTTGCTATTTCTACACATTGCTTTTGTATTATGGGTTGTTAGGGTGAACCATTTTTAATCTCTTTCCAGATTCACCCTACCCTCTCCCAAAATGTTAGTAACCATTTAACTCCTCTACAGCAAGAGACCTATTCTGGTCTAGCAAATGTCAAGGTAAGGAGACACAAACACAAATATAACTACATACATATATAATAAATGGGTTCCTTTCAGCTTCTGACTACCAAATCCACTCAAAAGGTTTTGGCTGACCTAAGATTATAGTGGAAGACACTTAGAGAGATGTAACAGGACTAAGAATCTCCTAAAGCTTGTACCAGCTTTTATTCATATGATTCAATGATATATGTTCAGTGTGCCCAACATACACACACACACACATATATAGAGAGAGATCAGTTCAAAGATCTGAAACATTTGACATGTACAAAGACTGTATTCACGGCCGGTATTTGCCATGAAGAACTTTTCTAGCTTCTTAGCTATCATCAGTAATGTGTAACGCAAGAGAGACAACTCCGAAATGACTTTGGAAACATTTGTTTCCTCAGAGTAAATAAACATGAGCTGATCAATTGCATTCACTAATTCCACTAGAGAATACCTTAAAATGACTATGACAGTAATACACAATCATATATATATATATATATAATGGGCTTTTTTTTTCAATTGCCATCTACCAAAAGCACTCACATGGCTTTGGTCAGCTTGTGGCTCTAGCAGAAATCCAAGATGCCATGTGGTGGAACTAAACCTAAAACCATGTGATTGGAAAGCAAACTTCTTGACCTCACAACCAATAGGATGTGTTAGTTTGTTTAAAGTCTGCTTTTCCATGTTACCAAAGATGAAAACTCACTATACTCAGATATCAATTTACAAACCTGAAGCCCTTCATATCAATAATACTTGCATGTTTTCCAAGTAAAGAATTTTTATTCCACCTATCCTTGAAAACAAGGAGAACAGGGAGCAATATATGAACAAGAAATGTCAACTTAGTATCATTGCTGCTGCTTGGGCAGTTTCATACAAAGACATCAAAGAATGTAAACATTCATATTGACATGTAAATATATATTCTTTTATTCCTTTTTTTGTTTATTTGTTTCAGTCATTTGACTGCAGCCATGTTGGAGCACCGCCTTTAGTCGAACAAATCGACCCCAGGACTTATTGTTTGTAAGCCTAGTACGTATTCTATCAGTCTCTTTTGCCAAACCGATTAGTTACAGGGACGTAAACAAACCAACATCGGTTGTCAAGCAATGGTGGGAGGATAAACACAGACACACAAGCGTGTATATATATATAGATATACAAACATGACGGGCTTCTTTCAGTTTCCATGTACCAAATCCACTCACAAGGCTTTGGTCAGCCCAAGGCTATAGTAGAAGACACTTACCCAAGATGCCATGCAGTCGGACTGAACCTAGGATCATGTGGTTGGTCAGCAAGCTACATACACACAACCACTCCTGCACCTATATATATCTTTATAAGTGTATTTGTGTGTTTATGTCCCCATAACTTAGTGGTTTGGCAAGAGAGACTGTCAGAATAATTACCAGGAAAAAAAAGTACTGGGTCAATTCATTCAACCAAAAATTCTTTAAGATGGTGCCCCATCATGGCCACGTTCTAATGACTAAAACAAGCAAGGAGTGGCTGTGTGATAAGTAGCTTGCTTACTAACCACATGGTTCCAGGTTCAGTCCCACTGTGTGGCACCTCGGGGAAGTGTCTTCTACTATAGCCTCAGGCTAACTAAAGCCTTGAGTGGATTTGGTTGGTAGATGGAAACTGAAAGAAGCCCGTCGTGTAAGTATATATATATATATATATATATATATATATCATCATCATCATCATCATCATCGTTTAACGTCCGCTTTCCATGCTAGCATGGGTTGGACGATTTGACCGAGGACTGGTGAAACCGGATGGCAACACCAGGCTCCAGTCTGATTTGGCAGAGTTTCTACAGCTGGATGCCCTTCCTAACGCCAACCACTCAGAGAGTGTAGTGGGTGCTTTTACGTGTCACCCGCACGAAAACGGCCACGCTCGAAATGGTGTCTTTTATGTGCCACCCGCACAAGCCAGTCCAGGGGCACTGGCAACGATCTCGCTCGAAAATCCTACAGGAGCCAGTCAGGCGGTACTGGCAACGGCCACGCTCAAAATGGTGCATCTCATGTGCCACCCGCACAAGAACCAGTCCAGGGGCACTGGCAACGATCTTACTTGGCTTGCCGGGTCTTCTCACGCACAGCCCATTTCCAAAGGTCTCGGTCCGTAGTCATCGCCTCGGTGAGGCCCAATGTACGAAGGTCTTGCCTCACCACCTCAGCCCAGGTCTTCCTGGGCCTACCTCTTCCACGGGTTCCCTCAACTGTTAGGGTGTGGCACTTTTTCACGCAGCTATCCTCCTCCATTCTCACCACATGTCCATACCAGCGCAATCGTCTCTATATATATATATATGTGTGTGTGTGTGTGTGTGTGTGTGTGTTTGTGTATCTGTGTTTATCCTCCCATCATCGCTTGACAACCAATAGAATAAGTATTAGGCTTACAAAAAATAAGTCCTGGGGTCGATTTGTTCAACGACTAAAGGTGGTGCACCAGCATGGCTGCAGTCAAATGACTGAAACAAATAAAAGAATACAGTATGTATATATATATATATATATATATATATATATGTATATATATGTTTGTCCTACATCTCTGGTGGAAAACCAGACTTGGTTCGTTTATGCCACCATAACTTAGCAGTCCAGCTAAAGAGAACAATTACATAAGTATTAGGCTTAAACATTAAGTATTGGGGTCAATTTGTTCAACTAAACACTTCAAGGCATTGCCCCAGCATGGCTGTAGTCCAATGACTGAAGTAAGTGAAAGATAACAGGTATGTTATAAATATATGATATATATTATATAATAGATACATAGTGAAATATATATTATATAATATATAAACACTAATATTATGCAACTCATCTTTTACTTCTTACATGATACAATATTATATAATATATGCATGTACCATTATAATACTAATTATAATACACCCATGCATAGACATATATATATATATATATATATATATATATATATATATATATATATATATATATATTCACACATACATATATGTGACAATCTTTTTTTCAATCTCTTACAAAATCCACTCACAGGTTTTGGTTAGCCAGAAGCTATAGTAGAAGGCACTTGCCTCAAGCGCCATTTACTGGGACTGAACCTGAAACATGTAGCTGGGAAGTAAACTTTTTAACCCCACAACTATACCTATGTAACCATGCATGCACAAATACATATAAAAAAATCCCACTGTGTAGCACCTTGGACACAGGCCAAAGCCATGTGAATGGATTTGGTAGACAGAAATTGAAACCATCATATATACATATATATGAGTGTTTGTGTTTGTGTCTGTCTCCTACAACCACTTGGCAACCAACGTTGGTGTGTTTAAAGACCCATAACTAGGTGGCTTGGCAAAAGAGACCACTAGAATAAGCACCAGGCTTAAAAAAAGAAAAAAAGTACTGGGGATGATTTGTTGAACTAAAATTCTTCAAGGCAGTATCCCAGCATGGCCACAGTCTAATGACTGAAACAAGATAAAAGGTATGTGAGTGTTTGAATACAAATATGCGTGCGTGAGAGAGAATATATATATATATATATATATATATATATATATATATATATATATATATTTCTTCAAACACACACACATACATTAGCCCAGAAGACGGGTTTTCGAGAAGTTGAACAATGAAAGCACTTACAAAATACACACTATGCAGATTTCTTCCCAAAGGATGGCAATATTGTTATGTAAATAAAAAAACTTTTTACATAGTTAACAACTTAAAAAAAACTTTATATATAAATATATATATATATATATACTTATACATATATATATATATATATATATATATATGAAGTATGAATAACCTAAAATGAAAGTTAATTTAGATTGGGTTCCGACTAAAAGTACCCCTGACATCTACTGACAGGATGTTGAGACAATAGTTTACAAGAGTATTTTTGGCAGCAGTATGAAGTAGTAACTGCAGCACCTCTTGGTAATTCAGCAACCATTTCTATTGTCATTACATTAATAAAACATCATGTACATTAAATTATCATATTTCCCCCCTCCCCATTAAAATATAAAACTACATATGTACAATATTATCAGAAACAACATCACAAAATTTCATCATTTTTGAAGTGTAACCACATTAATAGAAAAAAAAGTAGAAAACCATATAATAAAAAACATTCAAGTGTAGCCATATTTTTCAATAGATCTTTCAATATGAGTAGAATGAGGCAACACAAAATCAGTAGTGTGTTCATTATTTTGCTAAGGCTGCAGTGTAAGTTCTTCATAAGGAGTCAGAGTAGACAATTTTCAGAAATATAAATACTTCCAGTCAGAGCACTCTCATCGTACATAATCTTAGTTTTATCAGGGGTATCTCCTAGTGGAACTAAGTCCTTAATCACTATGGTTATCTTTCTGACCACTTGGAAAATTAATTTGAGCATATTGGACTAAAAGATGGCCCTAGTTACAAATGTACATCCTCAACATATTTTTTATTATTTTAACCTTACTGTTGTGTTTAATATGTAAGTTATGGATTTCTGATCAGTTACTGGAGTCAGTCATTTGCCTAATTTCCAAGACATTAGTAAATTAAGTACCAGTAATAACTAAGATTCAGATTATATCGCTGATATAAGAAAAGATGGATTAACATCAGAACTATTCTTTGTCTTGTTTTGTCTCGAGTCCACTCTTTGACTAAACCTTTCAGAGCAGTGTCCCAGCATGGCTGCATTTCAATGACTGAAACAAGTATTGATAAAAGGTAAAATTGAAATTACTTACTTTTGATCTTGGACAAAAATGATGGTGTAAGTATGAAATGTGAGAAGTTGAGAGGATATCGTTGCAAGAATGCGAAAGAACATAAAAGCTCTACAATATTTGGAAGTGTAAAGTCTGATATTTTAGATTGTAGAACTTCTTCTGTTTTCAAGAAAAACTTGGTACTTTCAGTTGGCAAATAATTCAGTTGTCCATAGGGTCGAAGAATTGAATAAAGCTGTAGGCACGAATAATTTTGACCATTTTTAATAAAGTCTTCTGCTACAATATCAAATAGTAACGGAGACAAATAACGTTGAGCTCGACAATATTCCATTGCTAAAGCCAACAGGTTATAATCGATTTTAGCAATTTTAGCAGGAATATATCGCTCAAGAGATTTTATAATACTTGATTCAGTATAATGAAAATGTAAAAATCCAGCAATAATTTGAGTTAAATGAGCATCATTCAAAGCATGTATATTCATACGGGTCCATTTTCCAATACATTGTAGGATTTTGATATCATTCATCTTTAAACGAAGCATGTCTAAGACAATACTAGCAACATCTGACCCTTTCAGTTTCCACCAACACAAAAAGAATTGCTTCCGAATTAGTTTCATTAAGGGTTTTTTTGAAGTAGGAATGCATCGAAAAACTAAATGGATATTACTTGCATCGATCTCATCATAGCGGTTTCCGATATGAACCCAGCAGGTCTCAATAAGAGTCTGTTGAGAATGAAATGAAGCAATGCAACTCAGTTCACATAGTTCTGCAATGCTAAATTTACTATTACTAATACGTTTTTCTATCTCTTCAAACAAGAACTGTGTCGATCCCATTATATTGTAATCTGATGTAAGGACGCAACGCATGAGGCAAAATAATGTGTCATTACTTAAAGTGGTTACTTCTTTTTTCACCATTTCATACAGTTCATTCATTACTGCTGTTTGTATGAAGGAATCAACAGCTTCACTAACAGTATCATTCCTCTGAAAATGGCAGATTTTCTGCAAAGCAAATGCTGCAGTATAACCTGTGATCACATCTGAAGGAACTTCCAACAGTTTGAAAACTTCTTTCAGATTATTGCATTGTTCTAATTTTTCTTGGAAGAATTCTTCTTCGGTTGTCATTGGTTTTACCTGAGTAACACATTTTTCATTTTCGTATGGAAATTTACTGAGGTCCAGTTTACGAATAAATATTGGTAATTCTGTGACATCAAGCCCATCTTGTAAGAGGATTGATGATAAACTGAGAATACGATTTTGAAATATTCTATTAGAATAAAATCTACTGCATTTGAAAGGGCATTTGTGAGCAATCACAGGACGTAATAGTCGCCAAAAATGTCTATAAGACAGTTGTAAGGTTCTCTGTGCCATTTCTGCTGAGTGCCTAAAATTTGAAACAGAAAAGTAAGGTATTAAATAATAAAACACAGAAAAATGGATCAAAGCAGAAAAGGAATATTAGTCTTGCAAGTTACTTAGCAACCTCACTAGTACCATTGGCATAAAAAAAAGAAAGAAAAAAGCACCCAGTATACACTGTAAAGTGGTTGGCGTAAGGAGGCATCCAGCTGTGGAAACCGTGCCAAACAGACCATGGAACCTAGGTGCAGCTCATGGCCATGCCAGCTCCAGTCGAATAGTCCAACCCATGCCAGCATGGAAAATGGACGTTAAATGATGACAATGATGAAGATTTCGCCTCTCAAATTCACTAACAAGACACTGTGTACGCGCAGCTAGAGTGAAGTCGAAACCACGTGGTTGCGATGAGAACGTCTTAAATGACAGCGATGCTTGCGTTTATACACACACACACACACAGCGATCTTTCCCGGAAAAAAACCATTTTATAAGATAGCTAAAGAAAAGTGCGAGATTTTATTTCAAACAACGCCCAAGATAAGTTCAGAGTAGTTAGTGACCATTTATAAAACCTTGATTTCGGCTTGAAATACTATTCTTATATTTAGCTCAACAAATAACTTATAATTTCATCGACGAGCAAACTTGCTTCCTGGTAGAAAACTTGGTAGCATTAGTTTTACCATAAACTTATCACTACAAACAGTTAGGTTTTCTACCGAGGGGTTTCATACCTCTATTTTACAATGATTTCTAAATTTATATTTTTTCATCAAGCACATCGCATTCTCTCTAATTCTCTTTCCGTTTGAATTCCAGATTCTGACAAAGCATTTCTTACGTAATCTTAATAGGTTTATGTAACTGACTCTATTATATGAATGGCACGAGTTGTATTGACTTTAAAAGTGATTCAGGTGGAATTGACTCTGAAAGGATTCTAACACAGAATGAAACAACATACTAGTGCGCTACGATCTCTGTCCTTAACAATTTTATTTAATTATACAAACTTCATTGAAAAATACATCAGCAGCCTCAAAGGTTCAGCATTATCTCCATTTTAAACAAAAATATAATAAATTGATAGTAGTTATGAGGTATAATGTTGTGATGTGAGGAGTCCCTAATCTTTAGGGCAGCGATCCATCACGTACTTCAAAATACTGCGTAGAATTACGACGTATCTCGACTTTTATGACAAAGGTCTATGACGAAATAGCATGAAAACTGACGGATAGACCAACACAAAAAGTAATCGACTTTTGTTTAAATTAATTTTAAATCGCAAGATTCAAGCTTGCGAAGAAATCATTCTTATATATTTTAATCTTACCCATAAAAGCTTACAATTACATCATGAAAAGAGGAATTTCAACGACCTGGTGGTCGTTGATGTACGATGAAACGTTTTGATACTTTATAATATATAATAAAATAACAAAATATTACAAAATTGACTATAAGGATGCTATTTTAAATTACTAATATAATTATTCTACACTGTAAATGTTTTAGTTTTCAATACACAATCACATCATGTCACTTGCCTGGCGCTTACATAACTACTTTCAGATGAAGGAATATTGTTCAGAAAGAAAGAAAGAAAAAACATAATACAAATAATAATAAATAAGTAAAATCGTATTTTTATGATATTCACTTACTCTTTGAGTGTTTAGTTCAAGTTCCAGCCATAACACACCAAAACTCTGACGAGTGTTGAAGCAATATTATCCCGTAATGAAAATCAGCATGTGGGGAATTTTGAGTTATCTGCTCTTTAGTCTTCACTTCCTTAATTCTAACGAGGCTCTTGAGGTCAATCGTCTTTAGCAGACGATGTCAGTTGTTTATAAGGAGACTATGTCTGTTGCATTAAATTTTAAAAAAAAAAGACGTTCTTGGGATTAGTGTGTATGTGATGTATGCGACTACACAAATACATACACATACATATCTTTATATGTATATATATTTATGTATATGTACACGTGTAAGCATACTCTTTTATTCTTTTACTTGTTTCAATCATTTGACTGCGGCTAAGCTGGAGCACCGCCTTTAGTCGAGAAATTCTACCCCAGGACTTATTCTTTGTAAGCCTAGTACTTATTCTATCAGGCTCTTTTTGCCGAACCGCTAGGTTACGGAGACGTAAACACACCAGCATCGGTTGTCAAGCGATGGTGGGGAAACAAGCACAAACACACACATATATATATATACATATATATATATATATATATATATATATATATATATATATATATATATGTAAGAACGACCGTGCAAACTCAAAAAGGAGAAATGGTGACGAATGGAAAAACAGAGGACTCCTTTTATTTAAACGTGTCACACGGTCGAACACAAAATAATATATCAAAGATGGTATACATGATAATGTTATACGACGATAACATATGTAGCCAGTAATGAGACGATAGAAAAGACAACCGTATAAGATGGATAACAGAAATATTTATTGTGGCATTAAAGATGTATGTCTGTGTGTGAGTGTGAATGCGACATATAAGAACATAATAAAAGACAGGCCGTCATACAAAGAAAAGTATGTATGTGAGTGATACATGTATGTGTATGTGAGATATTACAGCAGATAGAAAGAGTCAGTAACACGTGAGAGTTTTATACCAGTTCTTGAGTACACAATTGGAAGAGTCTGTATATGAAAGGAGTTGAGGCTGTGTGTGGCAATGCTGATCACTAGTTATGATGTCGTGGCTTCCATGCCGGGCCGTGATTCTTGTTATACAGATGTTCGTCGTTCGTCGCTGGCTGAAATCTCTTGTCTGTTTATTATCGTGGTGAAGCTGAGTCACCTAACAGAATCGAAGAGAGAGATGTGCCGCGGTGGTTTGGATTGGTGTACATAGAAAGTCGTGTTGACGCTGGTGGAGATTGATGCTGGTTAGTAGTAATCGTAGAATCGTGTTGGTCATGACGATGATGCTGGTTAGTAGTCGTAGACTCGTGTTGCTGATGTGGCGACGGCGGTGGTAATCGTTGGCTGGACGAAGCTGTTGAAGTGGTCGCTGGCTGCTGCTGCTGCTGTCGTGTGGTACACGGAACAGATCTCAAAGAGAAACTGGACCGAGACAAATTTGCTGGGTATGAGTTGATCTATTTATAGCGTTCAGGGGGCTCCAAGACCGTAGTAGAAAAACACTATCGCGTGACCTTATTAAGGGCTGTGATTGGTCAGTTTGCGTTCTGGCGGGAACGGTTCGAAGAAGTTGCCGCTTCGAATATTAATCAGTCACGTGATGACAAGGAGATGGGTTCTCCGCTACGCCCGCGCTTGTTTATATTTAAATGAGATGATTGTATGTAATGGCGATAGTAGTTTGTATCTAATGGCGATAGGTAGTTTCACTACATACATATATACGACGGGCTTCTTTTAGTTTCCGTCTACCAAATCCACTCACAAGGCTTTGGTCGGCCCAAGGCTATAGTAGAAGACACTTGCCCAAGGTGCCACGCAGTGGGACTGAACCTGGAACCATGTGGTTGGTAAGCAAGCTACTTGCCACACAGCCACTCCTGCTGCTGCTGCTGCTGCTGATGATATTATTTAGCCCCAGGTCAACCTGATCCAGAAATACTATGTTCAAACAATTCCAGCTATGATCATTCCATATTTTAATCAGACATCCTATATCTATGACTGAATCATTATTTTTTTGAAAGATACTATGTTCTAATTTCAAGATGTGCAAAACAAGGATTCCCAGCCTGGGGTGCTTGCACTCCTTCAAGTTGCAAGATGGTAATTTGGTGGCTGTGACAAAGATGGAAAGGAGATGCTTTATTAAAATCAAATTTCAGAATAGATTAATTATCTCTTTAAAATAACTTTATTCTATCAAGAATACCAAAATCCCTTATTATTCTACCTTTGCAAATTTACCCAAATTATTGTCAAATGTAATTTATTCACATTGTTTTGAATTAATCATGTATTATTTTGTAGCCATGAGATTTTCATAATGTAAATGCTTATTTTTAGAAGGACATTGCAAGATAGGTGTGAGAGGCTACATCTGGCTGGTTTGAACATAGAACAGGTAGAGTATTTATGCCAGATATGGCTGGTTTGAATGCTAAAGGGTTAAGCCTTGTATGATATCCTAAACATCACATCATGAAGGTATCCTTTATTGATAATATAAATGAAAACAACTATTTTGCAAGTGTAGACAACCTTCAGAGTTTTTCAAGTATTTTATGTTGGCTGTTAATTATTTGATAAACTGCCCATTATTCTAGCATTAAATTTGCTAGTTTTAAGGCAGCTGGTAAAATCGTTAGCATGCCGGACGAAATGCTGAGCAGTATTTCGCTTGTCACTATGTTCTGAGTTCAAATTCTGCTGTGGTCGACTTTGCCTTTCATCCTTTCATGGGCGATAAATTAAGTACATGTGAAACACTGAGGTCGGTGTAATCAACTAGTCTTCTCCCACCAAAATTTCAGGCCTTGAGCCTATAGTAGAAAGGATTAAATTTGCTAGTTTTAGCTTGCTGCAGAGTGGAATAAAAGAAAATTACTTTCTTCTGCTACCTATAAACCTGATCAGTGTAAGAGTAAACCAAGCTTGTAAGACTAGGAACATGAAGGGAAAAAAACTTGCTTTTCCTACAAATGAATAGTTATATATTGTTATGCTTGGGAGGGGTTTAATTTTGCCAATTAAACACATGCACTATATATTTCAGCTTTATTACTATTATTTTAGTTTTTTTTTGTTCAAGTTCTTTCATTACACATTCTGAAATAAGCAAAACAAGAGGAGACATGTGGGACAGAGAGTTGCAGAAGAGGTCACAAAATGTGTGATGAAAGAACTTTGACAAAGAAACTAAAATAATAGTAATAAAACTGAAGGGAAGACCATATATATATAGTGTACGTGTGGTTGGATTTTGCAAGTTTTACATATTACATACCACCACCACCAGATGATTTCCTTATGGAACAGAAATTTATTTTATTCTATGAATTTTATAAACAAAAATATTCCATTCCTACTTCGTGGTTGAGCAGCTAATGACACGAAGAATATGTAATCATGAAAACAATTGTCCCAGCAAATAAACCATGCAATAGGAAATTCCATGTTTAAATTTCAGAATCAATCTGTAATTTGAATGCAACCCAAAATAAAATATTTTTGTTTGAGGGTCATTCTCCCCCATCTCTGTTTTTTTGCAAGCATACACATGCCCTCCAATATCACACACATGTGATAGTGTTTGCGTAAATTTGTGATGAAGTAAGTTGATCAGATACCATAATCTATGTTGTGTTTTGCTCACTGATATCTGTATTTTGCATCACTGTTTTAATATACAATTATTTGAATATATGTTTTTATTTATACTATTAATCTGTGATATATAAGAATTTATTTACTTAATCTGAAATATCATATAAGCATGAACATATCTAACATATCGCTAGATGGAGGAATGAAATAATGCAAAAATCCTTGTGTGATAAGTCTATGTTGCTTTTTAACGAATAAATTAAAGATATTGTGTTTAGTTCTACATGTTTCACTTATATGTTTATGCTGTAGAATTGCATCTTTTTAGCTTCAAATATTTTGAATTCTATCATTTGTAATATTAACCTAAATACAAAACAGACGGCTCTATCTTTGATAGAGTTTGCAAGAAGTCTTATCTTACAATAACAAGACTCATATACATCTAATTTTTGATTTTAAAAAAATGATAACCTATATATTTAGCTGCAGATTGGCTTAAGAAAGGAATAGACTTTTGGCTATTCCAGAAGCATTGCAGCTGCATTTCAACACAATCTTTCTATTGCTAAAAGTTTGACAGATTACTCAGGTCATTTGCAGCTTTAAACATTCAGCTGAGAGAAGATATATGATAGCAGAAAGAGAAACTCTGGCAATTGTTGATCCCCTTAATAGAGCAAGACATTTTGTTCTAAGGTGTGACAATGTCATTGTTGTTAACAACAATCATAGGTGACAGATCACTTGAGAATATATTAAATGATCACTTAAGAGATCTGAAAAAAACAATACTCTGTGCTACAAATTATGTATGATACATATTTTCTGGATACAAAAAAATAAAACAAAAAAAAGTGTCTGCTTCTCGCTATCCAACATTCAGAGTACTTTAAAAAAAAGTGTTCAGTGAAAGATTCGACTCAGAAATACAACCAAATATGTTCAGCCGATTTAAATAGATCATTTCTGAGAAGTTACTACACCGTACTTTATCCTCTTATCTCTATGTTCTTTTGGTAACGTTCAGTAGGTTTGATCTGTGATGTGATGACGTAATAAATGATATGGATTCCCATGGTAACGAAAACAAAACAAAATGGTAATGAAATTTTTTGGTAAATGTCATTTTTGAAGATTTTATTTAAGACATGACTGCTTAAAGACTCAAGAAAAGAAATATATAAACAAGAATTTAACGAATGAAAAATTTTCTTCCTGCTCACATGATATGCCTTTTGAAATTATTTTGTAATATTAACTTGCAATATCAACTACCTTGGTGTGTGAACACAAAGTACTGAAAAAGACATCGTAGCAAGGAAAGCTCTTGCCTGGAGTGCATGCCATAAACTGAGAAAGGTATAGAGTGCAAAGTTAGCAAGGAAATTGCAAGTGAGGTTATTTCTGGCAACAGTAGAGTCTATTCTTCTATACGGGGGATAAAGCATGGACGCTCACTAAAACATTGAAGAATCAGTTGGACGGTTGTTATACGAGGATGCTCAGAATGGCACTCAATGTCTCCTGGAAGAGTCATACAACAAATGCCGACGTATATTAGGGACTACCAAAAGTAACAGTGAAGACACAGGATAGAAGGATGAGGGTAGCTGGACACTGCATCAGACACACCGATGAAATTGCTAATAAGCTAGTGCTCTGGCAACAACGGAAGGAAGAACCAGGAAAAGAAGGAGGAAGACGACCTATATCGACAACTTGCTGAAGGATATTGGTATGGAAGGGATACAGGAGCTGAGGGCCATTATGGAAGATCAAGATGAATGGGGAAAACGTGTAGAAACAATTTTGGGGCGTTCTGAGGCACGATCTAGATAGATAGATAGATAGATTAAGGTGGCGAGCTGGCAGAATCGTTAGCACACGAGGCAAAAGGCATAGCGGCTTAGCATCCGTCTTTACGGTCTGAGTTCAAATTCAGTCGAGGACGATTTTGCTTTTCATCCTTTCGGGGATCGATAAAATAAGTACTAGTTGAGCACTGTGGATCGAAGTAATCGACTTATCCCCTCCTCCAAAATTTCTGGCTTTGTGCCAAAATTTGAAATCAATACGAACTTGTTTTGACTCAATGATTTCGTTTTTCGTATAACCTGTAGCTTACTCACCCATCCGCTCACTATTCCGAGGAGGGTCGTGTGGGGTAGACTTTTCAGAAGCAACTGTCATTACATTTTTCGGATAGATTCCTATGCTTGACCAACTAAGACTATGGATATTATCCGACCACCACATTCTTGGTCTACCCCAAGGTCTGCTGCCTGTTGGCTCGGTTTGTAATCCAGTAGGTTGTTTTTTTTTCTATCTAGATCAGTATAGCCCAATAACCTGTTAGCATTGAGAACAATATTGGTCTCACATTTTGGCACAGCGCCAGTAATTTCGGGGAAGAAGGATAAACCGATTGCATCGATCCTAGTGCTTGAGTAATACTTATTTTATCGACTCCCGAAAGAATGAAAAGCAAAGTCGACCTCGCCGTCTTTTTTTTTTTAACTTGGAACGTAAAGATGGATGAAATACCATCTTTTGTCATTTGTAATAATAATCTGTTACATATTTGGTCATATATTTTGTTACATCCGTGAAGAAATACCCGTAGGAGTTTTGATTAGAGTGATCCCGACTCGCCACGAAGTGACCTAGGCACTGTGGTCTCGAAGATATCCTCTATAGCACACGTGGAATATTACATGCAAGATCAGGCAATAAAAATGCAACGGTCGGCTCTTAGCCAATCTGTTCGGCATTGTCATTTTCCGTCACTTCGGCTGTTGAGATCACAGATTTTCATCTACTTGTGTCGCCGTGGGTTCTTTGACTTATTTTATTTTTGTCGAGATCCGTCCTGATCAGTGAGAACAGGCTTTCCTTGCTGGTAAGGACTTTCTACTAAATAAAAGGTTCAGGTCTTTTCCTAAACATGACTGATCACTCAAAAGTGGGACAACCAGTATCTTAGGAGAGGCACTTCACTCGGTGAAAAGTTTTATCTCTACACAGACTCACATTTTTCAATATTTTTTTTATATACATGCTTTATGGTTTATATTCTGTACATTATTGACTAATTTTTATTGTCCTATTTTTTGTATAATACTTCAAACTCATATATACTGATTCAATATAACCTAACTTTTGTTGTGTTTTTCCTGTTTTCTTTTTTTCTTTCTATATGCTTACTGAATGACAAATCTACATTTTGAACTAGTAATCTTTATTGCAAATGGTTATTTTTCAGAATTGAATTAAATTATCCCTTTACACTAAATAATTTCATTTTTCTATTACTCTAAGGTAGTTTCATCTCTCTGCATTATTTATTTTTATTTTAAACGCATTTTGTGGGGAAATAAAAGTTGCAAATTTTGAATAGTTAGACGAATTATTCAATAAATTTCTAATGTAAGGGAAATAACTCCAAATAGAGTGTTATATTTATTTAGGAGTTATTTTTCATTAACATTATAGGTCTTGTATTTCAAGACGGTAATTTTTTTTTTTTTGCCAAATATACACGCACTATATATTTTTTTCTTTCTCGTTTATTACTGTACTTATCTAATTATTTTAACTTATGTCCATTGTCCGGAAATTTTTCATCACATACTTGTGACATCTTCAGCGACACTTTTCGTTTTCGTGTGTGTTCTTGCTCCACTTATTCCATTCTGTTCTTCTAAGGACGTTCTCTTCAATTTTTAAGTATTTTGAAGTCTTCTTGTAAGGAAGGAGATGGTTTCTAAGATACAGTACTCCATCATTGGAATGTAGGTAGCAAAACAAAATCACATTTCGAACTCGAGAAAAGACTTGCATATATATGAATAAGTATAAATATATAGATGTTTTCGATCTAGTTTGGATTCTTTGCCATCAAATTTGATGGCAAAGAATCCAAACTAGATAGAAAACATCTATAAATATATACTTATATATAAATATATAAGTATAAATATGTATGTATGTATACACACATTGACCACATTCTAGTATTCACGTCTATATTTAAATACGTCATATATTATTAAATATAACGTATATAATAATTATTGCCTAAGACAGGGGTGGGGAACTTTTTTCTTCGTGAATGCCACCTTACAATTCATCGCCCCTCTTTGAGGCCGCATTGAACAAATATTTGTTTTGTCATTTTATCCCTAGGCTTAGGCCGCTAAGTTATTTAATAGTAATGTCATAAAAAAAAGATGGGTAAATAAAAATTGGAAATATGACATTTTCAAATATTTTACTTAAGTAGGAACTTTTTTTTATAAGTAAATGAATAATTATCTTTTTAAAAAAGTCAAGCTTAGAAACACCGAGAATATGAAATTTTGAAATATTTTATTTAGGTATGTATTTACTCGTTATTCAAATTAACGACTTCTTTGAGTTTGCTTCTTTTTTTTTTTTTTTGAGAAAACATTTTGATATCAGGTTCTAACATAGTGGTTCTTAGTATCAATTGGTCCTATTTTCCAAGCAAATATGCATCTTTATAGCTGGCTTCTGTCGCACCATTTCCTTGATGTAACACAGAATGGAAAAATTGTCTTTGCTTTTGCTTTCCATCTTTCAGTTTCAGCAGTGCTATCTTTCGGGATTCACCCTCTAATTTGGTATATTTTTTTGCCTTTATGAAGAACATAATGCTGCTGTGCATTGAATTTCTTAACTGTTACAATTGCGGTATCACAAAGCAAACAAGACATTTTGCCTCCACTATTCACTAAAAAATATTGTAATTCCCATTCTTCATTTTCTTCTTTCAAAGTTCGTTTCAATTTCTTCGACATACTTATGGATTGAAAATTGTTTTTATCCTGGAATACCGATAAAAAATAAAAGGATGATAATAAATTAGTAAGGCCGGTTGCACACTGATCCAGAAAAACCGATCTCAGACAAGATACGAAGTTTATATTCGTTAGGTTCATAGAAAAATGCTTCTAATTCCTGGGAGCGACATCACTGAACACAGTTATTTTTTCTCTCATCTATGTGTGCGTGCGTGTGTGTGTGTGTTGTAAATTTATGCATGAAAAACTATAGACAAAAAAAAAATCAAGGTCTTAAAAAATATATATTAACATTTACATCAAAGACTGCAGAAGGCCACAGGTTCCCCATCCCTGGCCTAAGACAATAAAATGTCACATAAGCTCTGACGTGTCTGCCAAGGATCGATACCAAGCCTAATTTTTACGCTGAGTAATAGAAGTCGTCATTCTATCTCAGGTATCATTCCAATGTGATTTGATATATGTATTATGGTTTTGCCTTTCATCCTTTCAGGGTCGATTAAATAAGTACCAGTTAATCACTGGGTCGATGTAATCGACTTAATTCCCTTGTCTGTCCTTGTTTGTCCCCTCTATGTTTAGCCTCCTGTGGGCAATAAAGAAATAAATATTGATACATAACGACATCGTATATCTGACATTGAGGGTATTTGAGAAACTATAGGAAGAAGTGATCTAGTCACTAATGTAACTAAATGCTACCATATTACCTATGAGAGACTATTAGTTTCAATAATTTTCATGAAAGGTTCTAATGTTTTCATTTTTGACCTGATGACGTAATAAACAATATTTTACGGAAACATAATCGCAGTGGACTACATCGGTAAATGCTCCAAAGCTCATCACTACATGTCTTGAAATGGCCACCAAACAGATTGATTGGAAAAGTAACCTCAACTGTAAGCTACTAATACATCTCTGATTCGCAAATGTGTTAGTAGCTCATCGTAAAAGCATCAGACTACACTGATAGAGCTAGATATCCAGAGTTCAACAGTGAACCACAAAAAAATCCGACGTTCTTTTTTTTTTTTTCTTAGTGAACCGCGTACGGGTGTACTTGTCCAAATTTACCCAAAAAAAAAATTTGGTCCGAAAACGTAGCATAAGACCGAATAGAGATGGGAAGTGATGAAATTGAAGAGAGGAAGGAGTAGTGAATATATGCCGGGACATGACAGCTGAAACCTCGCGCAGATTAAGAGCAGGATGGAAAACATTTGCTTTGATTAAGTACAGCTGGAAAAGATCCTGCGTACCAATCTCTTTAATAGCACAGTCCTATATATCTGTGCTCCTATATGTAAATGAGATATGGACTACTTCTACCACACAGAAGATCATGGAAAGACCCATGTTAAGAGTATCGTTGGAGGAACATACCTGAAATGGAAACGGTATATGAATGATGTGATTACGGAATACCGAAAACACAACTTCCGCTAATATCGAGTGGTATCCAATAAATTGGAAACGATTGCTCTTAAAACCTTCAAATCCATGGGTTGATAACAATAAAAAAGAATTCGAGCTGGAAAGGAAGAGAAGGGCGCAATCAAAGGCGAAAGAGAAGTGTATTATGGCCAGGAATATATAAGTCTGGTAAATAGAGTCGGAAAATGTCATTTAAGAGAATTTTATCTAAGATATTTTTATGAATTCTTAATGAATTTAGAAAACGAATATACAAACGAAATTTAATGGCTGAAAACAAAAGAAACTTATTTCTATACACGAAGTTTTAAAAATAATTTGTACTACTGTGTTCGTACCACCGATTTCGTTTTCCGTTTAACCACCCTGCGTGGTTATATTTATATACTTATTTATTTTATATTGAATTTTGAAGTCTAGTAAGATGGTTCCCTTTACAAAAACATATAAACAATAAAAAGTGTAATTGAAATGTCAATCATCACATTTTCATTTTTATCATCTTGCAGTACAGATGGCAACAGATGTTAGTTTGTTTACGTACCCGTAATCTAGCAGTTCGGCAAAAGAGACCGATAGATTAAATACTAGGATTACAAAGATTAAGACCTGAACATCTATAAGATTAAGACTTGAATATCTATAAGATATTTGATAAACATTTAAATCTAGGGTATCTACTTTCTAGTAGCAAATATAACAATATCAAACACAACTCACATAAGCACACACACACACCTTTTAAGGTATCATCAAGGTGACGAGGTAGAGTTCATATTTTTTTTTTTTTTTGCAACCTCACCGACACTGATAGATCGATATTGTTGATGTTCATGTTGAAACTTGTATCAGTAGACATCTGACAGAAGAAACGAGAAATACAGTAGATTCCAGAGGGATAAGGTTACTGGGTGGGGTTAAAGTTGATAGTACTGGTTTAAGACGTCAGAGGGTGTTGGCTAGGTATCATAAAACATACCAAGTGATATGGTTAGAACGTTTGACCTGGAGATCCAAAACAACTACACCACGTAATTCTTTTACTTGTTTTAGTCATTAGACTGCGGTCATGCTGAATTTTTTGGATTTTTTGTCGAATGAATTGTCAGTAGCACGTATCATTTAAAGCCTGGTACTTATTCTATCGGTCTCTTTGCCAAACCGCTAAGTCACAGAGAGTAAGCACATCACCGGTTGTCAAGCGGTGGGGGGGGGGGGACATACATAAACACACACACACACACACACGACTGGCTTCTTTTAGTTTCCGTCTAAGCTTCGGGAGCGAATGCCAAGCTGTACAACATGTCGTTTCCAAATTTCTGGTAGAGTGAATTGTGTCATGGGACTTTTTCTCACAGACGGTGTCCAACTGAATCTACTATACTGTGTAGTCGACAAAATGAGAAACAAACAATGCACATCCGCGAAATTAAAAATATAAAATGGCGACAATTTACCCATCGTACCCTGTATATGTATGTATGTATGTATGTATGTAATCCAAAATTAGGGAATGGAGTGGATGAAATCCAGGCTACATATGTTTCATAGCTGGCAGAACCTCGGAAGTAGTAAATACCCAAACGAGGGGTAATCTCTAATTGTGGATTTTTATTCGCATACACACCAACCCCAGCTACCAAACGTAAACTATAAAATAACTTTTATCAGCTTATCGAAATTCGATATGGAAAAAATGTCCAGCCTTCTACGTCAATAAACCACTATTGTTCTTGAATGTTTTTTTTACACCTTCTACGGACTGCTCGAAGCTTACTAACTTCCCACACCTTGATCTTTGGGTTTTACCTTTATATGTTGTGTGTATGTATATATATATATATATATATATATATATATATATATATATATATATATATATATATATATATATATATATATATATATATATATATATATATATATGTATATATATATATACAAATAATATATGAGTATATGCATATATATGTACATGTATGTACATACCTTCATCTACATGTATATATAGATGCATATCTGGGTACATGACGTTGCAAAAAAACATGGACAAAATGATAAACAAGGTACAGAAAACACAGAGGCCACATAGAGAACATTTACTTCATCAGCTGCCACTATTATAACACTGGCGTTTCGAAGAGTTAGGGCAGGACGCATCGTTACAATGGCTCTTCTCACGGACACAAATTAAATTTGTTCCATGGAGGATAGTGGCGGACGGAAAACAGAACAGGAAAACGAAACAGTGAAATAAACAAACAAAAAGGCTATACGGCCAGACGTGAAAAAGTATGTGTATATTGAATGCTGTGAAGCACGAACTGGAATGAAACGGGACGAGGAATGTTCGTGTGTGCTTGGCGAGGCCAAGATATGAAAAGAATTAGTAGCTGGACACATGTGACCAGCGAGGGGTAGGGAAAAAAAGGGGAGGAAGTAGAATATAAGTGAGCAACGAGAGACATATATATATATATATAAAATCAAATTTTAAAAATACCATTGATACAATAAGCAAAATGTGACGTGAGTCACTTGTAATAACACGGGTACAAACACATTCATGAAACTGTTGGAAGAATTCACATATTTTTGCAATATTTGTTACTATGAAAAAATAATTGGTTTAGCAAAACGTTTTACTTCTCTGTTATACAGCGATGTTGTAAAGAGAGTATTAGAGAAGGCTATTTCAAACTTAAGCCTTATTGAGTTTCAAGAAAACTAAACTTGTTTTCTTGTATTTGATATCTAACTCTTTTTTTAAATCCTAATAGTAAAAATATATAGTTGCAGTCCTGTTGCTTTTTATCAAAAGTATTTTGCAATTAAAAACCTAGC
This sequence comes from Octopus bimaculoides, assembly GCF_046866305.1. Taxonomy (NCBI): domain Eukaryota; kingdom Metazoa; phylum Mollusca; class Cephalopoda; order Octopoda; family Octopodidae; genus Octopus; species Octopus bimaculoides. The sequence goes on from NC_142931.1 coordinate 122,706,369, forward strand.
TAGACACATTTGAAGATTATTACCAAGAGGATTCTTCTGACCTTTGCTTCTACATTGCGAGAAACATTGCCAAATGGTTTAAAACAAATGTTTCTTTTCCACTTTACAGTGTTAGATTGTCTCTCTTGGTGCGACGTTGTGAGCGTGAAATTCTCATTACAGAAGTTTTGTTTCAAAAATGCTCTGATGTAATAATAACAATATATCCACGGCAATAAAACAACAGCACACATACATGCATGCATGCATACATGCATGCATGCATGCATGCATACATACATACATACATACATACATACATACATACAAACATATTTGTAAACAATAGACCTGATATAATGATTTGGGATAGAGAAGAGAAACTGTGTACAGTTGTGGAAATCAGCTGCCTAGCGGATGTTAACATATAGCTAAAGATCAGTGAAAAAGAGAATGTCTACGCTGAACTATCGAGAAAATCTGAAGTTACACTATCCAAGTTCAGGTTTATACCTGTAATTATTGAAGGCACTAGGATATGTAACACACTGCCAATCTCGAGAAATTAGGCTTCTGTCCGGCCAGTTTAATACACTTTGATTTTATCGGAAATTTCTACACAGATGCGAAAATTATTACCACTTTTGAGAGAAATTAATACACCCGTATATACATAATCACATGTATATAGAAAATCAATACCGTTTTAAGGCTTAATCAAGGTGTAAGAATAAATTTCATGCTTTTTGTAGGTTCACCGAGACTGGTTAATCGATACTGTTGATTTTCATATGAAACGTCTGTCAGACATTTTCAGGAAGAAACGAAGGAATACAGGGTATTCTAGTATACTGACGTTGTTCCGAAGACAGATTGCCTAATGTTGTTCGTGCAGGGCTGAGGCGGGAGAGGATGAGGTTAGCTATTTTATAGCAAACGCGCTATGGTTTATCGGATGACACGTCGATATACCATCAATTTGACCTGAAGATTCACAACAACAACAATAATAACAACGCAACTTAACTAAAATAAAGATAGCTTGTAAAAAAGAAAGTTGTGACTATATTTTTCCGCATATAGTTTATAGTAATATCTGGTTTATAGCAACACCTGGTTTATAGCAAAAAAAAAACTGGTTTATAACAATACCTACTTCAGTGACATGCTAATTAATAACTATAAAAATATATTTATAAATCAGAAATTTTCAAAACAAATGTATAATAATGAGTATGTTACAATGAATAAAACGTGACGTGTCTCCCTTCTAGCAAAACAAGTACAAACATATTTATGAAACTGTTTGAAATCATTCATATATTTAAACATTATTGCAATATTAAAAGTGTTGCGAATAAATTGATCCTGTTATAGGGCAAGATGGTGAAGAGAGTGATAGGAAGGTAATTTCAAACTTAAACCCATTGGTTTTCGGGAAAGCTAATCTCGTTTTCTTGTTTTTAGTAGAGAGAAATTATATTTTAAATACTTTTTTTTTACAATATAAATAGAAATATCAAATATACTTCGAAAGGAAGATAACTTTAAGATTTGTGTATATGTCTGGAAAACATATTTGCTGTGTGGTTACTGCGTATCGCAAGTATTACAATTAAAGACCTGACTAGACATATTTAAAGATCATTGCATCGCAGTTACTTGGTGACATTTGTTTTTACACTACGAGAAAAATTGCTACGTGTTTTAAAACAGATGTTTCTTTTTCAATTATTATTGTTGAGATAGTCAGCAATGTGTATGTCAAGGTTGCTCTAACGAGTTTTACTTCAAAAACGCTCTGACGTAACAATTAAAACATCCATGGTAACAAAACAAAAACGCACATACATCTATGGAGAGAGAAAGATAGGCATATTCTATTTGTTTCGTTATTATTATTATTTTCTTTTTGTCCCTCGTTCCTCCTTGTTTGTTCGTCTTGTTTTGTTATGTCGGATCTTGTTCAAAACGGGGGCACCAGTTTTCATTTATGTTTTATGTAGTGTTTTTGGTACCGAAAGACTTTCAAACTTCGTATACTTATCTATTTTGTGTTATAGAACAGAAAAAAATGTTTGTATTCGAATTTATTTCATGTAAAAAATTGTCTTATTTCGATAATTTCAACCAATCACTGACAAGTATTCAGCTGTTTATACTTACTCCTTTGGCAGTTTAAGCGGTGTAAAGCGTATTTAATCTCCATTACTTCTGACATTTTGCAGAGAGGCAACACACGTGTGTTCGTTTTCCCTAACCCTAACCCTAACCGACTTGCTCCTTCCCTCAAAAACCAGGCCTTGTGCCTATAATAGAAAGGTTTATTAGCTACTGCCAATATGCTTCAGCGATTTTTTGACAAGGAAATAATAATTTTATCACCGCCAGAATCGTTTGAGAATCGTTTGTTTACGTAGTCAGCACTTAATTTTTACGGCTGAATGGACGTCAGCCATTGGTTGAAATTACAGAAATACGACAACTTTAACATGAAATAACTTGCGATGTACGTTTTTTTGTTAAGAAGACTAAGAGAAAAAGATGTTTTATATGACACATTCTACCAGTGTCTCAAGTTTCAAAGTGTTTCGTTAAGAAAATACTGGTGCCCCCGTTTTGAACAAGATCCGTTATGTCTCCATCGCATTGCCAGCAAGTTCTCCTGTTAGTTGACTTCATGGTGGATGCAATATTATCAATAATGGCATGAAATTGCACTCGACGCCTCGGTCGATAGCAGATGAGAAATTTGTGACCTTCTGTATTTGTCCTCCGTTCGTCTGTGCATTCAATGTATTTAGTATGTCTTTCCGTCCGTTTGTTTATTACTATACGTGATTGACTTCTGAAAATATTATTCACGAAACGCAACGCAATCCTATTTTTGACCCATATATATATATATATATATATATATATATATATATATATATATATATATATATATATATATATATATATATATATATTATTTCATCAATTTCCATCAAATGATTTGTCAGTCTTCCCAGTTTAAAGACACGGGGCCTGTATTTATACGGTGTTCTTCTCTCGAAGCTGCTTTACAAACTGATACGGTGATCAGTTCATTCAACTGCTTTAAAGAGTTTTCATGCAATGGACATTCCACTAAAGGTGCTCTTTTGGCACGTGATCTACAAGAGAGATTACTTTAGGTTACTTATTAAACCATTTTGTACATACTTAGCATTGAAAATGTATTTTTTCAAAATTCTTACTCTTTCAATAAGAAAACCATATGATAATTAAAATAAGCACATAGATCACCCACCAAAGTAAATTTGATTACGTAGATCACAAGGAAAGCAGGACTAACACAAATTACACTAAAAAGTAACCTAAAGTAATCTCCCTTTCAATTGTAGATTACACGGCAAAGTGGCATGTTTCTTTTTCTTAAGAAATTATGAGAATTTAGTGCTGGTTTCTTGTAAAAATACAACAGCTTTCGTCTCGTTGCTGATCACATTGCAAAAATCTTTATCCAACATCTTACGGGATTTTAGAAATTGAAAAGGAAACTAAAAAGTAATCTAAAGTAATCTCCCTTGTAGATCACACGCCAAAAGAGCAACCAACTAAGTCTCCATGAGACTCTGAAATTTACTAAAAATTCTTAGAACGTTGGATAAACTACCTTGCGATATTTAGTTATGGTGCATTACATCCCAAGGTCAACCTTGTCTTTCATCCGTCGATAAAATAAACCACTCCGTCGAGTACGGTCAATTTACATTCCAGTAATACACTTCAGATGTAAACTGAATCATGATAGAAGATTAAGAATATAGATTTCAACCGCTTTGAGATAAATAGTAAACGCTCTGATGTAAGGGAGGCAACTCTTTTTTTTAACTGAATCATTTTAGTGTGATGTAGCAAACAGCTGAGATAAAGTAACATGGAAGCGTCTGCGCAATTACTTGACCTACATGAAATAACAGCCAATTCTCTCTTAAATCACACTGAATGTGATGACCATGTTCAAGAAGGATCCGAATAAGAACATTATTGACAACTCCAGGCGAAGTTGTTCACTATGGAATTGGCATTTGTTATCAGTAGCGTGATCGGAGATGCAAAATCCTCTAAGAACTCCAGTAGACCTGTACATGGCAACCTCCATCTTATGTGATACATCGTCGAAGGGGGTCAATGATAGATCTAGCTTCATTGAGTGAGAGCTAATCAAATTGATCAATTGAAACCTTTTGCCAGTATTGACCTTTGCTACCAAGTTGCTATCTTAGATGCAGCCTTCATCGTCGTGTCTTGAGAGACTGAATCTCTGCAATATAGAGCAACCAACATCTGTTTATTCGTATTGAACGGCCACATATCACATCGTGTTATCTACCAATTAAACATCCCACTTTTTCTCTCTCTTCTGTATGTCTTGGTGTTCGAGTTATGCCTCGGGGATGACAGAGAGCTATGTCTGCGTATACCGACGACTCATCATCATGGTTTGGCACACATCGAAAATCGACATGGTCGGCACTCTATACGAGTAGTATCGGGGGGTAACGGGAGTGTGGTTAAAGTGTTTGAACTCTGACTCGGCCCTAATTTTCCAGATAGAGAAAAACTTGGAAGTAATCGTAAAATGGGCGACCAGTGTCACTCAGAAATGAAATCTGGGTTTGTCTTAATTTTTTTTTTTTTTTTTTTTTGTGAAAGGGAGCGGCTCCGCTGGTTAGAAAATCGATCTGCTGTCAACAACCACTCTCGAGAAGCTCGCGGGTTGACTAAATTGATTATGCGGAAGCAAGCCTTGTGAAAGCCATAACTGCATAGATCCTTGAATAACAACAACGATGAACAAATACAGTCGCCGTCCGATCGGCTACGTCCCTATGTTGTAAAGTTGCTTGTGTGTTCATGTTGAACTGGTCAATGATATGCTTCATACATCTGAATTGTCATTTTTCAAAGTGAATGGCTTATCATTGTTGTAGTGAATGCGTGGAATGCTGTTGTTGGCTGCGTGAATAATAACTGAAGCAAACTCACGAAACAATTAACCATAATATTTGGTGTTCCCTATTTAGAATGAACAATATTAATAATTACCGACCAGGAGGAGAGAAAAAATGCTCTGTGAATGTAAAAAAAACTATCTGTTTGACATCATGTGGTGTGTGGTCTGTCATCTGTGCAAATGTCCAAGGCGATCTTTGACGTCAGCGTTCTGTCGGCCGTCTGAGCCATGAGTTAAGCGCTATATGACGCTACAGCTTCATGGTGAGTGATCAATTACGTGAAACTGTAGTGGCTCACACGTGGTGTCAAACTGAGTATCAAGCGCTTATGGTTCGAATCCCCGCTACACCTACATTAACAACACTACAACCATCACTGGTTCTAAATCAGTGCCATATCACCCAGAACTTATGCTGTACATCTTTCAACTTCATACATTGCATCATCTGCAAACTTTACCGAGCATTTAACATTGGGAAAACAGGTTACTGCCTTGCCGATCACGTTCGCGAGCACATTCAAAGCACATTACTGCGTATGCCAGGCCACCCACTTCAACCCGTCACTTACTTCAACACAAAGAATCATTTCAAAATGCATTTATCAGTGTGTGACATCTCTGCACATCAGGGTACCACAGCCCAAAAATGTGAAGGAGCAATGTTTCATATTCAAGCACGAAACCATAATACTGACGGGTTTAGTTGAATGTTTTGCTTTTGCTTCTTCACCACTTCTTAGTTAAGTAAACTCATTTTCATCCTTCAGCTCCCTTCTCACTTTAATTTTTCCGTCATCACTCACATCCATTTCTGTTCCTCTTTTTCAGTTCCCATCTACCAAATTCACTCATAAGGCTTTAGTTGTCCGATGTGTTGCACAGTGAGACTGAGCCCCAGATCATATGGTTGCGAAGCAAACTTCTTAACCATACAGCCATGACTGTGCCTAGTATGTATGTACAAATGCACGTGCGCGCGCACTCATACATATATACATACGTACTTACGTACACACACACACACACACACACACACACACACACACACACACACATACGGCCATAAACAGAAGGCCACTGGAAATGATATCTACTTTACTGTGCCTATAGCAACATTTCTTATCATGGCCTCTAGTTTCCACAATTCTTGCGACATCATGGCATGACTAAGTATTTAGCCATACAGTCAGGTGGGTAAGCTAGGCACATCAGCTTTGGTTGGCAACAAGTTAAAGAGAAGGACACCTCTGACTCCAGATTTAGGAAAATGTGACTTGTCACGCTATGTCACGCTGAATATCCCCGAGAACTATGATAAGGGTACACGTGTCTGTGGAATGCTCAGCCACTTGCACGTTAATTTCACGAGCAGGCTGTTCCGTTGATCGGATCAACTGGAACCCTCGACGTCGTAAGCGACGGAGTGCCAACACACTTATGTTGAGCCAGTTCTTTTGTATGGATCACGGGAAGGGACACACATATATACACATATAAATATATGTAGGGATATATATAGATACAAAAACTAAATATCTTCAGGAGATAAACACATATGTAGAAGCATATAGATATTTATGTATATTAACAAATAAATTTACTTTTACATAGAGTGTAAAAGATAAAGAAAACTAAGTGGAGAATGCATAGATTTTTAACTCAACAGCTGTTTCTGGGAGCTCAGAATTGCATAATAGTTGTAATGTTCACAATCAGTAAATGGAATGTGTCAATGTATCCATATACCTACTTCCTTCATCAGCAGGGGAATTTGGTAGATATGAGTTCTCATTATGTTGTGAGAGATTTAACAGTTAAAGCACACATAAAGCTGTATATAATACCACATAACTACACACACACACACAAATATATGTATTATAACTAGACATATACATATTATGTGCATGCATGAATGTGTATAAATGTTGATATTCAACAGCTTGCCATTGCTGGTAAAATGAAAAAGTGTTGATGTTTATATTTCTTGTTGATATCACAGCTAGTCATTTAGCACTTTCAAGGACCTCTGAAATAAAAAAAAAAGTCCCTTAGCTCAAAAACAATTAAGGGTTAACTAACCACAAGAAGAGTATCCAGACGTAAATCATACTTCTCCTGTCTAACACATATTGCTGCAGAAAAACAATCATTAAATGGATAAACAAATGAATATGTATATAAACTATGACATATAAAGCAATTTGATATTCACAATAACTATTTAATGTTTAGAAAAAAATTAAACAATTACACTGAAGGCAACTTTTATGTATATTCTTTGCTCCACCCCACAACCTATATTCTGGTCATTGTATACTTTTTCACTGTACAAAGTATAAAACCAAGGACATTCATCTGCATTTAATAGTGTGTTGTTATGTAGATGTAATGATTGAAAATTTATAGAAATGTGTCTTTCTATTATAGAGCATGCTTTCTATGGTAGGATGTCCTTCTAATGCCAACCACTTTACATAGTGTATTGGATACCAAGCACACTCTGTAAACTGGTTGGCATTAGGAAGGGCATCCAGCCGTAAAATTTATGCTAAGTCAGACTGGAGTCCGGTGCAACTTCCCACCTTGCCAGCTCTGGTCAAACCATCCAACCATGCCAGCATGGACAACAGACGTTAAATGATGATGATGATGATGATGATGGTGAGTGAGGCTGCCATGTAACTCACAAGACTAAAAAGCCCTCTCATTTGAGGGAGAGTATACTAGAGAGAGAAGAAGGCAGAGTTACGCTAGGCATTGAGAAGTTAAAGCATAACACATGGTAATAAGTATGTGAGCAATGTAGCCCATTGAGACTCTACAACATGGCATGCCTGTAGTGGAACATACTTATCCAAGTTACCATGAAGTGGAGCAGAACCTGAAATCATGTGGTTTGAAAGCAAATTTCTTAACCACACATCCATGCCTGTATCTTGAAATAAACTTCTTAAACACAAAGCAATGCCTATGATGAGTTATCAGCTGACATGGAGAAATTTGTAGTAATTTCTTTCATTCTTTCTCGAGCTCAAATAAGAAATCATGTGTTTGATTGAATACTCTTTTACTCTCTTATACTTGTTTCAGTCGTTTTGACTGCGGCCAGGCTGGAGCACTGCCTTTAGTCGAGCAAATCGACACCAGGACTTATTCTTTGTAAGCCTAGTACTTATTCTATCAGTCTCTTTTGCTGAACCGCTAAGTTACGTAAACGTAAACACACCAGAATCGGTTGTCAAGCGATGTTGGGGGACAAACACAGACACTCAAACATACACTTATACATATACACACACACACACACATATATATATATATATATATACATATATACGACTGGCTTCTTTCAGTTTCCGTCTACCAAATCCACTCACAAGGCTTTGGTCAGCCCAAGGCTATAGTAGAAGACACTTGCCCAAGATGCCACGCAGTGGGACTGAACCCGGAACCATGTGGTTGGTAAGCAAGCTACTTACCACACAGCCACTCCTACGCCTTTTCTTCCTTATTGAATTCCAGGTCACAAATTTACAGAGGATGGAGTAAAGGAGTATAGCTAATTAAAACAATGCACAATGTATTATTGGAACTTATTTTATCAACTCAAGATTGATTGAAAATGAAATTGACTCTGGTTGGTCTAACTTCTAAGAAGATATCTTAATGTCAAATGGTATTTTGTCAGTGTTTCATTAATTCTGGCTTTCCACCGTTTGTGTCTAATTAAAAGTTAATGTCAACACCACCACAAACATTACTGCAACCACCATCAAGTAAATGTAAAACCCTACAAGTTTAAATTAAAGTTGTCAAGGGTTGAGTTACATCATCATCAGCATCATTTAATGCCTATCTCTTGTACTGGCATGAGTTGGACTGTTCAGCATAATCCTTGTGGTGGTGGCGGCAGTGGCGGCGGCAGAGGTGGTGGTGGTGGCGGCAGAGGTGGTGGTGGTGGCGGCAGAGGTGGTGGTGGTGGCGGCAGAGGTGGTGGTGGCGCCTGTGATGGTGGCAGTGGTAGCGGCAGCGCAATGGTGGTGTTAGCAGCTGTGGTTGATACAGTGGCACTGATGATGATGAGGAGGAGGAGGAGGAGGAGGAGGAGGAGGAGGAGGAGGAGAGGGAGGAGGAGGAGAGGGAGGAGGAGGAGAGGGAGGAGGAGGAGAGGGAGGAGGAGGAGAGGGAGGAGGAGGAGAGGGAGGAGGAGGAGAGGGAGGAGGAGGAGAGGGAGGAGGAGGAGAGGGAGGAGGAGGAGAGGGAGGAGGAGGAGAGGGAGGAGGAGGAGAGGGAGGAGGAGAGGGAGGAGGAGAGGGAGGAGGAGAGGGAGGAGGAGAGGGAGGAGGAGAGGGAGGAGGAGAGGGAGGAGGAGAGGGAGGAGGAGGAGGAGGATGAGGAGAGGGAGGAGGAGGAGAGGGAGGAGGAGGAGAGGGAGGAGGAGGAGAGGGAGGAGGAGGAGAGGGAGGAGGAGGAGAGGGAGGAGGAGGAGAGGGAGGAGGAGGAGGAGAGGGAGGAGGAGGAGGAGAGGGAGGAGGAGGAGGAGAGGGAGGAGGAGGAGGAGAGGGAGGAGGAGGAGGAGAGGGAGGAGGAGGAGGAGAGGGAGGAGGAGGAGGAGAGGGAGGAGGAGGAGGAGAGGGAGGAGGAGGAGGAGAGGGAGGAGGAGGAGGAGAGGGAGGAGGAGGAGGAGAGGGAGGAGGAGAGGGAGGGGAGGAGGGGAATGGGGAGGAGGGGAGAGGAGAGGGGAGGAGGGGAATGGGGAGGAGGGGAGAGGAGAGGGGAGGAGGGGAGAGGAGAGGGGAGGAGGGGAGAGGAGAGGGGAGGAGGAGGAGAGGGAGGAGGAGGAGAGGGAGGAGGAGGAGAGGGAGGAGAGGGAGGAGGAGGAGGAGGAGGAGGGTTGATGATGATTAAATACTATTTGATATTAAGATCTGTCTCTTTACAGGCAGGCAGGCCCAGCAGAGTTGATTTCACTTTCAATCAATCTTGAGGTGATAGAATAAATATCAATGATTGTTTTAATCAGTTGTACCACTTCCTCTATAAATTTGCAGCTGAGTGTTGATATTAGAAATCAATATTCAATTGAACACATGACATTTTATTTGAGAAAGAAAGAAAGAAAGAAAGGAAGGAAGGAAGGAAGGAAGGAAGGAAGCGGGGAAGGAGGAAGGGAGGAGAGAAGGAAGGAAGGAGAGAAGGAAGGAAGGAGAGAAGGAAGGAAGGAGAGAAGGAAGGAAGGAGAGAAGGAAGGAAGGAGAGAAGGAAGGAAGGAGAGAAGGAAGGAAGGAGAGAAGGAAGGAAGGAGAGAAGGAAGGAAGGAGAGAAGGAAGGAAGGAGAGAAGGAAGGAAGGAGAGAAGGAAGGAAGGAGGAACAAAGGAAGGAAGGAGGAACAAAGGAAGGAAGGAAGGAAGAGAAGGAGCGAGAGGAAGGAAAGATGGAAGGAAGAGAGGGGGAAGGATGGAAGGAAGAACAAAAGAAAGAAAGAAAGAAACAAAGAAACAAAGAAAGAAAGAGAGAAAGAAAGAATACTATGAATTCATCTAAGTCAGTTGACATCTCTCTGTGTTGTTTGATCTCCAATGGAATCCTGTCAAATTCTTGCAATTTACTTAGATTCAGCAATGTTAAGAATGGATATTTTGAAGAGCAAACACCAAAACATGATTGGAAATGCTAACCAATTTTGTGTTCAGTTCTTCAACCATCTCAGAAGTATTGCTTTAATGCTACTTGAATCTTAAACTATAAATGTTTTCTTCTTTTTTGCATGTCTACGAATCTCAATTGCTGGATTCAAGGTAGGACAACTGCTGTGCTAATAATACTTATTGAGGCAGAAACATGTGTTTATAGCCATCCTCTTACTTCTAGATAATCAGACTGTTTTTTTTTTCTTTTCTTCCTTAATGGTATGTCAGTTTCAGAGAATTCTTGCTTTTGAGGTTATCTCCGCTTCTTATTTAAAGTTGATCACAATTGCATCAACGCATTTGTTTACCCTACTCTGAAACACAAAATACTTTTGATAAATCAAGAATTTATCTTGTATTCTATTTCGTATTCTTTAATTCATGTTTATTGTTCATATTCATGTGGCTGAGCATTCTGAGTTATTTTTCCCAACTTATTTTAATTTTTTAAAAAATACATATTGTTTTACATGCATATATACATACTTACATACATACATACATGATGGCCATCCACACGTGACTGAGGAAGACCATTGCTGACCTTTAGGAACATTGTGCTCTCTAGGACTAACTTATATTTTGCATTTGCGGCTCCATTGGTGGCTAATGAGCCCTGCTCTTGACAAGCATACATGACTGCAAACATTGCAGACCAAGCTTTCCCCATTTACTATACGAGTCGTGCGCTTTCGTGCAGCTTGCTTAAGTTCTTCATGCTGGTTACATGCTCTCTCAAAAGTGTCGATCCCCTCCTTAACCTGCTTCCTCCATCTGTGGCGATGACAGGCATTGTTCTCTCAGTCAGTGTCCTGCATATCACAGGCCTTTAATGAGGACTTGACACAGTCCTTAAATCGCAGCCTTGGTTTCTGCTGGAGTCTCCTTCCATTCACAAGTTCTCCATATAGCACCTGCTTAGGAATCCTGCTATCCTTCATTCAAATAAGGTGTCCAATCCATACATACATACATACATACATACATACATACATACATACATACATACATACATACATACATATATACATACATGCATACATGCATACATACATATGTATATACATACATGCATGCATATATATACATGCATGCATATGTACATACATACATACATACATATGTACATGCATACATACATACAAGCACACACACATACATGCAAACACACACACGCACACATACACACACGCACACACACATGCATGCACATATGCATGCACTTACATGGATGACTGCAGAAAGACATTGACGGTTACTCAATAACCAAATAGGCATCAATATGAAATTTGTTAATTTGTTAATCTGAATTAACAGAATTACACAGAATTAACAACATAAGCAAGTGCACTTTTACCACCAAAGCAACTGAATCTGCAGAGACTGGCAGTGAGAGGGAGAAGGGAGGAAAAGAGAGAGAGAGACAGAGACAGAGAGAAAGAGAGATAGAGAGACAGACAGAGAAAGATAGACAGACAGGCAGACAGACAGAACGAGAGAGAAAGTGAGAGAGAGAGTGAGAGAAAGAAGAGAAGCCCCTACCACCTCTCTGTTCTACCAAAAGCAGCCTGAGTTCTTTAGAAATTCAATCTGTGTGACCCTGAAATTCACCCATAACCCTACCATCACATTGCCACCGCTCATCACCTCCACCACTACATCATTCACCACCACCACTACCACCTCTACTACTACTACCATTGCCAGAAGTACTGCCACCAACACAGCCAACACCACCACCACCACCACTATGCTATCTACCCCACTGCCACCATTACCTCACAAAGAAGTGAACCTGTACACAGATGAGAGGAGGTTAAACGATAAATGTTTTGGAGCGAACCATTTATGAGAATGTCATGGGAGTGAAAGTGAGGTCTAGCTTTCAATAGAATCCAAGTACTATACACATACATACACATATACAATGCATACACATGTATACACACATACACACACACACACACATGTATATATATATATATATATATATGTTCTTTTACTCTTTCTTTTCTTGTTTCAGTCATTTGACTGTGGCCATGCTGGAACACCCCCCTTAAAGGGTTTTAGTCGAGCAAATCAACTCCAGGTCATATTCTTTGTACACCTAGTACTTATTCTATCAGTCTCTTTTGCCAAACCGCTAAGTTACAGGGATATAAACACACCAACATCAGTTCTCAAGCAATGGTGGAGGGACAAACATAGATACAAAGACACACATACATAAACATATACATATATATGTATATATATATATATATGTAGCATAAACTCAGGTGAAATTCCTCTCTCCCATTTATTATATATACATGCATTTGAACATAGCTGGGAACAGCTAGCCTTTGGCTGCTATTTGGATCACATTGTGTCCACTACTCTGATTGGTTGGTATTGGTGTAATTTGTCTCATACTCAGTTGTGACAACTTGCCGCATATAACCAGTCAGAGGCTCTAAATAGGATCACATGGGACAATCTGTTTACTACCCTGTTTTAGCCTACAGCTCCTTATAAAAACTCAACTTTTCCTCATTCCAGTGTCTTTGATTCCAGACCTTTTAAGGTCTAGCCACTGACCTCATCCTAGCTTGTATGACTGTGTATAGAAGAATATATTAATCAATGAAATTCCAACTAAGTCTGTTTTCCAGGTTTTATTATTTGCAATTGTAACAATTTTACAATATTGAAATAAACTAGTGCTTTCATGTGTTTTGCAATCATCAGGGTTTATGTAGTGACAGTCATGTTCCACAATTGACAACTGTTGTCAATTGTAGACCACGACTGTCACTACAAAACCCTGATGAAAGCATAATGCATGAAAGCGCAAGTTTATTTCAATATTGTAAAATTGTAAAAATTGCAAATAATAAAATGTGGAAAACAGACTTGGTTGGAATTTCATTGATTAACACACACACACACACACACATTAATACATACATACATAGATGTTGACAGGCAGGCAGGTAGGCAAGCAGCTAGGTCATATATGTGAGTGTAATATTTATCCCCTACACAACCTACCTCAGTGCACGTTAGTTTTAGCACCTAAAACATATTTAGCCTTAGACTGCAATACCCATTTTATTGTATTCCATTACCAGCATGAATATGAATCCAACTGCACAGTTATGAATTTTTTCTCAGTTTTCTTCAGAGTTCACTTAACTAAAACAGCACATAGCCATTTATAGAATATGTTTTAATATTTGCACAGAGTGAATTTCCAGGTTATTGTTAATTTGACGACCATTATGAAATTATTAATGTACCAACGCAACATGAAAGTTTAAAAGGAAAAGGTCAGCATAAAACATTATATATAGAGAGAGAGTACTATAACTCATAACATACACACACACGCTAGTGTACATGCTTAATATATATGATATAGATAGATAGATAGATAGATAGATAGATAGATAGATAGATAGATAGATAGATAGACAGACAGACAGATAGACAGGCAGGCAGGCAGGTAGGCAGGCAGACAGACAGGCAGACAGACAGACAGACAGACAGATGGATGGACAGCTGATATATATATATAGAAGCCCATTGTATATATGTATATATGTGTATGTATGTGTGTGTGTATGTTTGTGTGTCTGTGTTTGTCCCCCCAGCATCGCTTGACAACCAATGGTGTGTTTACGTCCCTGTAACTTAGTGGTTCGGCAAAAGAGACCGATAGAATAAGTACTAGGCTTCCAAAGAAAAAGTCCTGGGGTCGATTTGCTCGACTAAAAGACGGTGCTCCAGCATGGCCGCAGTCAAATGACTGAAACAAGTAAAAGAGTAAAAGAGAGAGAGATAGATAGATAGATAGATAGATAGATAGATAGATAGATAGATAGATAGATAGATAGACAGGTGATATCTGAGTGGTTGGCGTTAGGAAGGGCATCCAGCTGTAGAAACTCTGCCAAATTAGATTGGAGCCTGGTGTTGCCATCCGGTTTCACCAGTCCTCAGTCAAATCGTCCAACCCATGCTGGCATGGAAAGCGGACGTTAAACGATGATGGTGATGATGATGATGATATATATATAGAGATAGATAGATAGATAAATAGATAAAGACATACATACACAGACACACACAGACACACACACACATACACGCACACACACACACACATACATACATACATACATACATACATACATACATACATAAAATATTTTTATATTTTGAATAAAAGTTTTTTCTAGGAATGACATTTAGGCTATGTGCATATTAATAGATATAGGTATACATACACATATGAATATAATATACATATGCATATATATATATATATATATATATATATATATATATATACATACGTATTTGTATACATTTGTACCTACATACATGCATTTTTTTTTATTTATTTATTTATGTGTTTCAGCCAAGTGGCTGCGGTCATGCTGGTGCACCACCGTGATTTTCACGTTCTTTGCATGGCTCTTCTCCCCCACCTGACATGGTCCAATCAAGAGTTTTGATGGCACATCTGGTGTATAAGAGAATTTGACACAGCTGCCCTAAACTGCGTCTCATTACGAGCCATTGGTTCGTCTAGTATCGTGGAGAGGAAAGCGTCAAGTTTTGTCTTGAAGATCTCCGCATCCATGTCTTGCATGTCTCTCAAATGTTTTGGCAGGGCATTGAAGAGCTGAGGTCCTCTGAAACCGAGGCTGCTGCAGTATCTCGTTCTTATGTGAGATGCAGTGGACGGTACCTTTGGCACCATGCAGTGGCGACCCGTGCGGGCATTCCTGTAGTACTTGATACCAAAGTTTGGCACCAGTCCTTCCAGTATTTTCCATATGTATATTATTACATATCTCTCCCGCCTGCGCTCCAGGGAGTAGAGACCTAGTGCCTTCAGTCGCTCCCTGTAGTTCATCTGTTGGACTGTGGCGATCTTTTTTGTATAGTGCCGCTGAATTGCCTCATATATATATGAGTGTGGTAAGAAGTGCCGCTGAATTGCCTCATATATATATGAGTGTGGTAAGAAGTTTGTTTCCCAAGCACATAATTCTGGGTTCAGTCCCACTGTGTGGCACCTTGAACAAGCGTCTTCTACTATCACCTCAGAGCAACCAAAGCCTTGTGAGTTGATTTGGTAGACAGAAACTGAAAGAAGCCTATTGCATATATTTATATGTGTGTGTGTGACCTTGTGCATGTGTTTGTCACCCACCACTGCTTGGCAACTGGTGTTGGTGTGTTTTTGTCCCCATAACTCAATGGTTCAGCAGTAGAAACCAGTAGAATGAGTATGAGGTTTAAAAAAAAAAAAAGAATTATTGGGGTCAATTCATTTGATTAAAACTCTTCAAGCCAGTGTGCCAACGTGACCACACTCTAATGAATGAAACAAGTAAAAGATAAAAGATATGAGGGTGTGTATATTTGCGCAGGAGTGGCTGTGAGATAAGTAGCTTGTTTACCAACCACATAGTTCCGGGTTCAGTCCCACTGCGTGGCACCTTGGGCAAGTGTCTTCTACTATAACCTCGGGCCGACCAAAGCCTTGTGAGTGGATTTGGTAGACGGAAACTGAAAGAGGCCCGTTGTATATATATATACATATATATATACTTTATTTAAAAGCAGCAGAAATATAACAAAAGACTGTTACTCTGAGTTTCACGTTTCCGTTCATCGGACAGTTTTGCTTACTCCGGTATATATATATATATATATATATATATATGTATGTATGTGAGTGTATATATTTGTGTGTCTGTGTTTGTCCCCCCACCATCGCTTGACAACCGATGCTGGTGTGTTTACGTCCCCATAACTTAGCGGTTCGGCAAAAGAGACCGATAGAATAAGTACTAGGCTTACAAAGAATAAGTCCTGGGGTCGATTTGCTCGACTAAAGGCGGTGCTCCAGCATGGCCGCAGTCAAATGACTGAAACAAGTAAAAGAGTAAAAGAGTAAAAGAGTAAAAGAGAATGATTCTTATAACTTCCCTAATTCTGTTCACTATGTATAAAAGGCAAGGTATATAAGAACATTTCTCTCTTGTGATTTAAGTTTTAGAAACTAAATTTCTGCAATACATATTTTAAAGTGTACAAAGATTCAGAAATATTTACCCATTCACCTAACACTGCAGGGTATTAGGTGGGTGGGCAAATATTAAATAGAGAATAATGTCGGTAAACTTGAAAGCAGCTCTCAGTATAAAGTTACAAATCTGATTACGCATAATTATGTATGCACACGCATACATGTCAGTATGCATAAACACACATACAAACATATATGAATGTGTATATATGTATATATATATATATATATATATGTATGTATTCGTGTTAATATATACACATACAGCTGCATACATATATATGCGTTTATGTACACACACATACATAAACACATATGCATGTATGTGTCTGTGTATGTTTGTGTGTATGTGCATGCATGTCTATGTGTGACGTGTGTGAGTAAATGGATATACACACACGCATATAAATACATTATATGTGTGTGTGTGTGTGTGTGTGTGTGTGTGTGTGTACATATATATATATATATATGTGTGTGTATATATATATATATACACACACACACACACATACCACATTATAAATACATAAGCATTATATATATAGACAGAGAGATAAACAGACAGACAGTTATAAATACATGTAGATACATACATAAAGTGCATGTATATACATTTGTGCATATATGATTACCCCTTTGCAAAAATATGTATATGATGGTTACTGAAGTAGAGGAGGGGAAATATGCATTTCTTGTTACCCCATTCTAACTTTCATCTGAGACTAAGCTCATATCTTCATATGCAGGCCAATTCAGTAAATTGCCTAAGCATTATACCACAGGGACTAGTGGATATAATATTATCTTTGAGTCACTTAACTTAACCATCATGTTGGTAAAAAATAGAAGTATCTTTCTTTACAATGGAAATGTTCCAATGTAAACTGAATCTCTCGCTAATATTACAAGCTAATTCTACAAGCAGTCACTCATACTTAAGTCTCAGGGAGGTTAGCACATGTGCCTTTGAGACACCTTATATAGTATATAGTATTACTAACCTCACAGTCTTATATTGCATATTTTTCAACCTTTTTCACAGATAACTTCATCAAAAGAGTTGGGCTTACAGATTCCTCCATCCATCTATCTTCTCTGCCCACTGTTCCTGTGAAGACTGTGGGGGCATTCTCTTCAGGCACCTTCTCCATATGGCCCAATCAGAAGCATCCATCATTACATTTTCCAACAGGATTCCAAACAATGACCAACTGAGACTATGGATATTATCCAACCATCTCATTCTTGGTCCACCCTTAGGTCTTTCAGCTGGTTGGCTCTACTTCAAGAATCTCTATTGTGATTCCTTCCAGCAATATTCTAATCACATGTCTGTAGTACAAGAGTTGTGACCACTCAGTACAGAGAAGTAGTGGCTCTAACTGGAATGACTCCCTGATCTTTGAGTTACAGAACCTGTCAAGGAACATAACTCCAGAAATCCTTCAGTAGAACCCATTTCAGCCACTGAACTTACAGATAATTGATTTAATGGATTTTCTTGTATTTTTCTAGGAACCAGGTGGCGCTAGTTTCCTTACCATAAAAGATGTGCACCCACATGTCACTTCTTCTTTTTCTATAATACGCACTGGTGTTAAGACATGAACATGGAGATGAGCTAAGGACTGAACTTTGAATAATTTCTGCCTGCAATTAGAAATGGAAATTTCCCTCTCAGTTCCTGTTACAAAACAACTGTTCGTTAACTGAGTTTCCTTAAGTTCCCACTTATGAAACTCAGCAAAATGCATTCAACCTTTTTATATCAATTCCAGACAGTTTCACTTGGATAATTATATACCATGCATGTACACATTTGTCCCATATCAAAATAAATTTCTTATGCTTGAAGTTGTTACAAGTTCACACATGTTGTCATCGTTTCTTATTGTACAAGTATTAACAGCTATTAAAGATGACTAGAATGTAACATTAAATTAGTGGGCTAAAAACCTACTAAAATTTTTATTGCAATATATATAAAAAAAACAAACAGACAAGTTCACATGAAACTCGTGCACGCCATGTGACTGGCAGTTTTTAATTATTTAATCAAATGTACAGCACTTGTTATATATTGATTAGGAGTTCAATATGCGACACAAGGTTCATTGAGTGCCTTTTTTCAAGGCACTAGCACTAAAGAGGTAACCAGATCTTTGACAAGACTAAAGGATCCAATCAGTTCCACTTCTGTTTGCTCACCAACCACTTTATAGAGTATTCTGGGCAGGTTTATAGTATCGCCAACAAAAGAGATGTTGTTATATACCCTGAAAACTTGAGAATCTCTATCACTCAGTAAAGTGTTCACTTAGGGTGACATGTCAGGTAAGAAAACAAAAGAATAATGATAGAAATATAGTGAAAGGAATAAAAGAATGGTAGAAGAGGTGAGGTTGTAATAGGAGTGGATAAATAGTAGAATTAAATGATGAGTGTTAATGCCTGGTAATCCAAGAGCAGAAGGGATAATGGTAGATATGACTCAGGATGAGTGAGGGAGTTAGAGTAATTAGAATGAAAGGGAAAGAGAGTTGTTGGAGAGAGGAGAGGGACAGATAGGTCTCGAGACATCTTCAGTTAAACAGGGAGCATGGTTCAGCAAGAAGGAAAGATTCACAAACTTCCTCATGTTCTTAGTCTCACTGGCAGCCATGTTCAGTAAGAGTGGAAAGCTAAGTGAGTAATAGAGAGATAAGAACAAGGGAAACATGAGTGATAGTGGTGTGAGCCACAGAAACATGAGTGATAGTACTGTGAGCCACAGAGGCATGAGTGATAATAGTCATGAGTGACAGAAGCGTGAGTGAAAGCAGAATAATTGATAACAGAGGTGAAAGGGTGTCAAAGTTCAGGTGGGGGCAGTAATAGTAGACTTGAAAGTTTACACACACACACA
This sequence comes from Octopus bimaculoides, assembly GCF_046866305.1. Classification (NCBI taxonomy): domain Eukaryota; kingdom Metazoa; phylum Mollusca; class Cephalopoda; order Octopoda; family Octopodidae; genus Octopus; species Octopus bimaculoides. The sequence continues at coordinate 122,726,046 of NC_142931.1, forward strand.
CACACACACACACACACACACACATACACACACACACACACACACACACGCATACACACACACACACACACACATACATCATACATACAAATTTACATTCACATACATATGCATGTATGATACACTTTAGACTTCTCAGTTACATTACAACCATTTTTGTAAATTTCAGTTTTCCAAGTTTACACAAGTGATTGGGTCTTCCTTGTGGTCAGGGTACATATCTATCTATCTATCTATCTATCTATCTATCTATCTATCTATCTACCTGTGTGTGTGTGTGTGTGTGTGTGTGTACATATATATATATATATATATATATATATATATATATATAGTAGCACAGGAGTGGCTGTGTGGTAAGTAGCTTGCTTACCAACCACATGGTTCCAGGTTCAGTCCCACTGCATGGCACCTTGGGCAAGTGTCTTCTACTATAGCCTCGGGCCGACCAAAGCCTTGCAAGTGGATTTGGTAGACGGAAACTAAAAGAAGCCTGTCGTTTATATATATATATATATATATGTATATATATATATATATATATATATGTATATATATATATATATATATATATATATATATATATATATATGTATGTGTGTGTATATGTTTGTGTGTCTGTGTTTGTCCCCGCAACATCGCTTGACAACCGATGCTGGTAGTATGTTTACGTCCCCATCACCAAGCGGTTCAGTAAAAGAGATCAATAGAATAAGTACTAGGCTTACAAAGAATAAGTCCTGGGGTCGATTTACTCGACTAAAGACGGTGTTCTAGCATGGCCGCAGTCAAATGACTGAAACAAGTAAAAAGAGTAAAGAGATATGTATATATATATATATATATGCAATAATACCTCACTTAACAAGGACTTGCTTTATGAGTTTTATTTTTCAAGCACAAGATCCAAATTTTGAATGAAGTGCAATAGTTTCTACAACCATAACAAATGTTTCTGCATGCTATCAAAAAATTTATAGAGAGCAAAAAAAATTGCTTCTTCTCAGTAAACAACTCTAGACTTGTTTTTTTAAAAAGAAATCTACAAGTCCGTCTATGAGTGCTTGTGAATTGGTGATTGTGTCTACAAGGGATGGTGTGCATGAGTCTAGTGCAAGTGAAAGTGATTCAGAAAACGATTATAATAATATTTTTTATTATAAATGATCATGACATTCTTTTTACTTTACATAAAATGTTCTTTAGATTCTACTGTTGTTTTATTGCCATTTATTTATGAGTATTATAAATTTCATAAGTAAAATATTTTTCTGGGAATGAATTACGATTTATAATAACTACTATGAGAAATTATTGCTCTGCTTTATGAGTTTTTGCTTTACGAGTGTTCTCCAGGACCAAATTAGCTTGTATATCAAAGCATTATGTGTGTATACATGTATATATATTCCTTGTATTATTACATTATTGAACGCACACGTCCTTTTTTGCAAGTAAGTCTATATATACATATATGTATATATATATATCTTTGAATGTATACGCACACACATAGGTACAGACAGACACACAGACACACACACACACACACACACACACACACATTTATGTATGTGTGTGTGTGTGTGTGTGTGTGTGTGTATGCATGTATGTACACATGCACATATACATTCAGATTAAATTTTAAAAAAATGTATTCAATGTAGTAGAAATTATTTGTTCTTTCAAAGCTGATGATTCATCCCACTAGAGTATCAACAGACTGAATCATTGACTTCAAACAAACACACACACGCAAAAACTGTGCTAATAAGAAGGACAGTGTCTATTTTAGCCAACTGTACAAGTCATTCCAATGTTGGGGCTTAATATTGTATATGTATGCAATCATCACCATCATAATCATTGTTGTTGTCGTCATTGTTGTCATCGTCATCATCATCATTTAACATCCATTTTCCAAACCAGCAAGGGCTGGACGGTTTGGCTGGAGCTGATAAAGTCGGGGATCGCATTAGGCTCCATTGTCTGTTCTAGTATGGTTTCTATAGCCGAATGCCCTTCCTAATGCCAACCACTCCACAAAATGTACTGGGTGCTTTTTACGTGGCACCAGCACCATTGCTTATAATGTGGCACCAGCATGATTGCTTTTAATGTGACACCAGCACATGATATATAGACTTTATGATGTACATGGTAAACTGCAACAAACCTACAGGAAACACTGTAAGCATCACATAATTAAATAAAATAGACTTGGCAGTGTCATAAAGAAGTTCACTTCCCAACCTCAAGGTTCTGGGTTCAGTCCCACTGCATGGTACCTCAGGCAAGTGTCTTCTACTATAGTCCACTCCAAGCCAGCTAAGCCTTGTGAGTGGACAACAATGACAATGTTGATGCCACTGGCAATGATGATGATGACGACGACGGCGATGATGACAATGATGATGATGATGACAATGATGACAATGATGATGCCACAGATAATGCTTCCACTGATAACAATGATGATAGTGCCAGTGGTCATGATGACAATGTTGATTACAAGGATGATAATGGTGACAATGATGTCAACACTTATGCTGCTGTTGCTGCTGCTGCTGCTGCTGATGATGATGATGATGATGATAACACTGATGATGTCAACACTGATGATGACAATGATGATGATGATGATGGTGGTGGTGGTGGTGGTGGTGGTGGTGGCGGCGGCGGCGGTGGTGGTGGTGGTGATGATGATGACGGTGGTGGTGGTGGTGGTGGTGGTGGTGATGATGATGATGATGATGATGGTGATGATGATGATGATGGTGATGATGATGATGATGATGATGATGATGATGATAATGATGATGGTAGTGGTGGTGGTGGTGGTGGTGGTGGTGGTAATGATGATGATGATGATGATGGTAGTAGTGGTGGTGGTGGTGGTGATGGTGGTGGTGGTGGTGGTGATAATGGTGATGATGGTGATGATGATGATGATGACAATAAAGATGATGATGATGATGATGATGATGATGATGATGATGATTTTACTAAATTATTCAACATTACATTATGTAAAAAAAATATAATTTTAAAACCATAAATTGTTAATTTCATTTTCCTGGGTTAGATGAGACATGAGATTGATTTGGTGGAAGTGGTGTTAGCAGTAGAGTCGATAGTTTGTTGTTATGAATTAGGGGAGAACCCCCAGCTTTTGTCTCCCATTGAAAGAAGTTTGAAGTGACTGAGGAATGACTGACTCTAACAACAAGCAGATGGGTCATTAATATCATCAGCAGACTTAATTAACAACTGCAGTAGGCTTTGATACCAACCCAACCGAGACTGTCCCAGATTTTATGATACTTCATGTTTTAAAGTGATCAAAATTAAAATCTTCCATAAAAATTTTCAATTTAATTTATCTTCCAAGCACCAGCTTAATAATGACAAAATTATTTTATCGAATACTTCCTCGTTTTCATAATTAGCTAAAGCAAAAGAAGTGTATTTCAGCAGAAATATAGTTACAAAAGTGATAAGAATTGTCTTTGAGATTGAACTGAGTTTCATTTACTCTCTTTTACTCTTTTACTTGTTTCAGTCATTTGACTGCAGCCATGCTGGAGCACCGCCTTTAGTCGAGTAAATCGACCCCAGGACTTATTCTTTGTAAGCCTGGTACTTATTCTATCGGTCTCTTTTGCCGAATCGCTAAGTTACAGGGATGTAAACACACCAGCGTCGGTTGTCGAGCGATGTTGGGGGGACAAACACAGACACAAACATATAGACACACATACATATATATACATATATACGATGGGCTTCTTTCAGTTTCCGTCTACCAAATCCACTCACAAGGCTTTGGTCGGCCCGAGGCTATAGTAAAAGACACTTACTTGCCCAAGGTGCCATGCAGTGGGACTGAACCCGGAACCATGTGGCTGGTAAGCAAGCTACTTACCACACAGCCACTCCTGCGCCTATTTGTTCATCTTGGTGATGTTGTTTCTTGACAGGGAGTTTCTTTAAGGTTCTAACACGTTAACAATATTGCTACACATCAATGCCTGTTGCAAGTCAATGAAAAAATGGTATTAAAAAATGTTTCTTCTATAACAGAGAGTTTTGAAGGAAGACATTCAACAAAAGCAAATGGATCTGTAGAACGCAAAAAATTAGATTCTTCCCAATGACAATGCACCCGGTCACTGAGCTCTCCTCACTTGTAGATTTCTTGGCAAAAACAATATAGTATCACTTCTGCATCCACCTTATTCACCAGATTTAGCCCCGGCTGACTTCCATCTCTTTCCGAAAATGAAAATGCAGCTCAAAGGTCATCATTTTAACACCATTGTCAAGATCCAGAGCAAATCGCAGAAGCTCCTTGACTCACAGAAAATGACTTCCGGGCCGGATTCTAAAAATGGAAGGAGCACTGGCACTGGTGTATTGCTCTGCAAGGGGACTATTTTGAAGGAGATGATGTTAATACTTAATTAAATAATTTTGTTGTGTCTTGGGAAAGCCATTCTGTTTCAATGCCTTTGGCATCCGTGCTAGTGGAGCGCTAAGAGCACCATCCGAGCGTGATCATGGCCAGGGCCGCTGC